>NW_006921789.1:4691725-4699878 GCF_000298275.1 Orycteropus afer afer
TGTGTGTGTGTGTGTGTGTATATATATATACCATTTTTTAAGGTAAAAAAAGCACAAATCCCAATCAGATGAAAGTGTAATGGGGAGGAATTTATTATCCCATGGTCCAAAAGGCATGGCATTTGGATCATGTATCCTGATTTTAAGTTTTAGGTCTGGTAAACTCTCTCCATGATCTCTTTCAGGTTCCTTAACCTTAGCTTCCTCATTAATAAAATGAAGCTAAAAATGTTTAGGATAATAAATATCATACTATTTATATTAATACATATTATGAGATAGCTGTAAACTTAGAATACCTGCTAGTTGTTATTATCATGCTAAGCTGTACAGTATGTTTTATATTGTATTTCTTAACATTCATTGTGAACCAAATTCACCTCTCCCTTCTCATAATGATGAATCATTTCTTACGAGTACTTAAGAGAGAAGAAATTGCTTTGATAAGGACACCTGTAATCTGTCTCCTCTAAAAAGCTTTCCCAAGTCTTTTGAAACTACATCAGTCACATGTGTTCCTATAGAAGCACGTCCATAATTGCTACCATGGCACTCATCACAGCCACATGCTCATTTGAACAACAAATGTGCATTGAGGGCCTATTACATTTCAGTCTCTGAATAAACTAGACATCAGTGTAGAAAAAATCAATGTGATACATTTCTTCCTCTCCAGAACTTCAGAGTCTAGTAAGACAGTGTGTTTTCTATGTAAAGCTATTTATATATGAGCTCTAGAATGCCATTTTGAGCTCTAAAATGCCAAGACTCTTTCTTGGTCATCTTACCCTTCCTCAACACCTCACTGATAGCAGTGCTCCAAAAATGATTATTGCATTAAAGAAACATTTTATAATGTGCTTTAAAAAATATCAAAGTGTACCAGTGGGCTTACAAGCAAGGTATTTTTCCTCATAATGTCGCTCATGGTTACACTGAACAGCAAGTTAAAAAGTTAAAATTAGATCATTTTCTTTCTTTCTTTTTTTTTTTTTAAGGAAAGAAAACCATAGCAACTGTGATGTTGAATGTTTCAGAGAGTACATTTTAAGGATTTTATTTTTCTGAATTGTCTATATTTGAGCTGTCCATTTCAATCAAAATTCCAATAAATAATTTGTGGTAGTAGTGGCCACATAAACCACAGATCATATCTATGAGGCAATAAAAACTCCCACATAGAACAGAATGCTTGGTGATCTAAAAAAGAAAATAAATAAATGTGTTGAATAAATTTAAAATGGTTACACTCTAGAAATGATTGAACATTAACCTCTTTTTGCTTCTTGTACCTTTATTTATTATAAAGCCTTGGAAATTGTTTTAATGTCTTATATCAATATTTGCTAAAGATCTTTTTTAAGGCATGCCTGTATGAGAAAATCAATTTTATAGTGCTGTCTTCTAAATTAAAGAATGGACATTTTCACAGAATGCTATCAGCAAATACTTTTCTGACATACATAATGATTGTATAATAGTTTTCTCTAAAAGTATTTTTATTGAAGTAATGATTAAAGCATAGCTGAGTGCCTGAGGAACACTGACTAATGTCATGTTAATCAACTTGACTACTAAAAAAAAATAAAGAGGTTGATAGTTTAAATCTAGTTGGTACATGATTCATTTGAACTATCAAAGAAGAAAATGTACTTTACCCAAGACTAAATTAAAAAAAAAAAATCTAGCAGAACACTTCAAAATTAGATTCCTCTAAATTTTAGTCCATACATTTAGAAAAATCTAGTTGCATTTCTCTCCAACTGTCTAAACTTGCCTCTGATTGAACAAGATCAAACATCTATATTGATCACCATCTATTCTATGCAAAGCACTGAACTAATGTCAAAATAAATAAAGCCCATTTCTGCTTTTAGGAATCTCATTGTAGGAAATAAAATATTCACTCATAAATGCTAAATAGAAAATAAGTGCTATCAATGCTGTCAGTATTCTGAGGAGGGAGAGATGGATAAATTCTGGCTACCTTTGGACAGGTAAAATGAGATGGAAACAGGAAGATGGAACATTCTTAGTTGACAGAGTTGGAAACAAGCATCTTTTGGAAGTAACAAGAAGTGGAACTTGACTTCAGGATAGTTTATAGGAGTGCTAACTAAGGCTCCTTATGTAGCCCAACCACACATTGGAAGAACACTCTTGTCATTTCTCAAGCTGAAGAAACTGAGGAAAAATTCAAGCCTCAAATTGCAATATTGAAGGATTCTATGGGCAAAATGTTGAATGATGGACATCCGAAGAATATGAAGAGAACACACACAGTTGCTGTACCAAAAAGAGTTGGTCAATGTTCAGTGATTTCAGAAGGTAGCATATGATCAAGAACCAAAGGTATTGAAGGAAGAAGTTGAAGCTGCACTGAAGGAAGTGGCAAAGAACAATGCTCTGGGAATTTATGGAATACCCATTGAGATGTTTTCAACAAATTGATGCAGCACTAGAGGCACTCACTCATCTATGGCAAGAAATTTGGAAGACAGCTACCTGGCCAAATGACTGAAAGAGATACATATTTTTGCCCATTCCAAAGAAAGGTCATACAGAGAGAATGTGGGAATTATTGAACAATATCATAAATATCACATGCAAATAAATTTTGCTGAAGATAATTTAAAAAAATGCTTGTAGCAGTATATTGACAGGTAACTTCCAGAAATGCAAGCTGCTGTCAGAAAAGCATATGGAACATGGGATATTATTGCTGATGTCAGACGGATCTTAGATAAAAGTAAAGGATACCAGAAAGATGGTCACCTGTGTTTTATTGACTATGCAGTAGTCAATTATGTGGATCATAACAAATTATGGATAACACTGTGAAGAATGGGAATCCTAGAACACTTAATTGTGCTCATGAGTAACCTGTACATACACCAAGAGGTAGTTGTTCAAACAGAACAAAGGGATACTACATAATGTAAAATCAAGAAGGGTGTGCATCAGGGTTGTATCATTTCACTGTATTTATTTAGTCTGTATGCTGAGCAAATAATTTGAGAAGCTGAACTATGTCAAGAAGAACATGGCATCAGGATTGATCATTAACAACCTATCATATGGATATGACACAACCTGAAACTGAAGAGGACTTGAAGGACTTACTGATGAACATCAAAGACTATAGTCTTTGATGTGGATTACACCTTAACATAAAGAAAACAAAAATCCTCACAAACTAAACCAATTAGCAATATCATGATAAACAGGGAAAAAAATGAAGTTGTCAGGGATTTCATTTTACTTGGACCAACAATCAACATCCATGGAACAACAGTCAAGAAATTAGATGTCATGTGCACTGGGCAAGGCTGTTGCAAAAGACCTCTTTCAAGTGTCGAAGAATGAAGATGTCACTGTGAAGACTAAGGTGCACCTAACTCAAGCCATGGTATTTTCCAATTGCTTTATGTGCATGTGAGAGCTAGACAATGAATAAGGAAAACCTAAGAAGAATTGATACCTTCATATTGTGGTGTTGGCAAAGGATACTGGAAATATCATAAATAAATCTATCCTGGAGGAAGTGCGACTGGCATGCTTCTTGGAGGCCAGAATGACCAGACTTCTTTCACCTACCTTGGTCATGTGGTCAGAAGGGACCATGCCCTGGAAAAGGATATCATGCTTGGTCAAGTTGAGTATCAGAGAAAAAGGGGAAGACTCTCAACTAGATGGATCGACACAGTGACTACAATGATGGGCTCAAACTTAGCAGGGAGTGTGAGGATGGAGCAGGACCAAGCAGTGCTTTGTCCTGTTGCTATGAATTGGAATTGATTCAATGGCACCTAACAACACATTGAGCTAGGTGGATAAAGACCTTGAATTCCAGATTAGGACAGTGATTATTTAAATAAGATTATTTTATATATTCATATATATTAAAAAAAAAAAAAAAAGCTGTAAGTGAGCAGTTCCATAACACTTCTGTACATATGCACCAACATTTAAAAAAAAAAAAAAAGAACAGTCTCGGAGTTCCGGTAAGATGGTGGAATAGGCAGAAAGACTGCACAGACCCTCTTCAACAAAGAAAAGGGAACCAATTAACAAAGATACAGAAGATAATACTGGACCCCTAAGCTTTGAAGGGGAGGAAGTAGAAATGGACTAAACTCCAACTAGCAGAAGAATTTGCTTGAAAACACCAAAAAAGGAGACATATGGAGCTGTGGTCTGACATGGATCCTGACAGCACAGACAGCTTGGATATTGCCGAGTTGTGATAGGACCTAAGAATTAACCTAAAAATCGGCCCTGCTAGCCAGGGACTGCATGGAGGACTGCTCTGGTAGCTGGAAAATAAAAGGGGAAACAGCGCAGAGGAAGACGGTCTGAGCTGTGGACTTTTGTCTGTCCGGAGGGTACAGCCATTTTGAATGTTTACAAGCAGCTTGACCATTTTGGATATTTAAAGCAACAGCATTCTTCCGGATTCCAGGGACTTAAGAACAGGCTCCACTTGCCAGGAATCACAAGGACATTATGGATGCAGACCACTGGAAAGGGGCAACATTCCCCTTGTTATTCTTATATCCCATACCCCCTTGGTGAACAGAGGTGCAGCCATCCCTCACTCCCACCCACCTTCTGGGCCAGCAGGAATTCAATCCCAGTCTACATGCTCAACCAGAGGCTGGGTGCCCTGCCCTGCCTGCCCCAATTTTTTTTTTCTTTTTTCTTTTTGTTAGTCTGTTTATATTTGTCTGTTTTAAAACCACTATTATTATTATTACTTTTGTGCTTTTTATTATTATTCTTAATTCTTCTCCTCCCAGGTTCTAGTTTTCACCTTTTTTTTTACTTTTCCTTGCTCCTGGTTACATTTTTTTTTTTTTTCTTTCTCACAGTTAACCCCATTCCTTGTTTTTCCTTTTGCATTTTTTTGTGTTTTTTTCCTCATTATTCTCCTTCTCTACCTTTTTTGTCTTATTGCCCTATCCACAGATATTGCAGTGTTTCTTTTTGTTTGTTTGTTTTTTGTTTTTCCCTTTTTTCTTTTATTTGGTTACTGTTCCTGTGTGATTACATGGTGGTTTTTTTTTTTTTTTAATTTGCTTTTACATTTTTGGTGGTTATTCAGTTGTTATTATTGTCTAACTGAGTGGGAGATAGCAACAGTCCCCATAAGACACAACTACAGCCATACCTCCTGCAGCTTCAGTTATTGAGTGAGAGCCACCACTTCCTTCTCCACCAACAGGCCAATGATAAACAACCATCAAGAAGAGCTTGACTCACCCTTGGCTGCTCTTCAAAAACAGTTAACAGAGATCTAAATACAACAACACCATGATGTCTCAGAAACAACAGACCATCACAGTCCACACAAAGAAGCAGGATAAAGTGGTAGAAACAAGGGAGCAGGATACAGACATAGAACACATCCCTGAGAAAGAAACAGCATTGGAACTCCCTGATAAGGAATTCAAAAGAATTATATTTAGGTATCTTCAAAGGATTGAGAGACAGAGCAAGGAAAACACAGACAAATCCCTACAAGAATTTTGGAAGAAAATACAAGAACAAAATGACAAAATAAATGAAAAATTAGAAATGATTCTAATTCTATAGACAGAAATCCAGAAGATTAGTACTAAATTGTCAGAAATAGATAACAGATTGGAATGGCAAAGGAGTAGAATTGATGTGATGGAAGACAGAATTAATGAGATTGAAGACAAATGCCTGAATACTTCTTTGGAAAGGGATCAATCAGAAAAAAAAACAAAACAAAATGAAGAAAGCCTAAGGTACATGTAGGATACCATCAAAAGGAATAAATTATGTGTCATTGGAATTCCAGAACAGGAAGAGAAAAACAAAACCACTGAGAAAATTGTCCAAGATTTGTTGGAAGAAAACTTCCCTGAAATGATGAAAGATGAGAATATATCCATTCAGGAAGTCCAACAGACCCCAAACAAGATAGACTCCAAAAGAAAATCACCAAGACATATCATCATCAAAATAATCAACCCAAAGATAAAGAAAGAATCCTGAAAGCAGCACAGGAATAACAAAAAGTTACTTACAAAGGACAACCAGTAAGAATAAGCTCTGATTTCTCAGCAGAAACCATGCAAGTTAGAAGGCAATGGGATAGTATATATAAAACCCTGAAAGAGAAAAATTTTCAACCAAGAATTATATTGTTATTGTTGTTGTTGTTGTTGTTATGTGCCTCAAGTCAGACCCGACTCATAGCAACCCCTCCTTGGGTTTCCAAGGAAGTATCACTACAGAAGTAGATCTCTCAAATATGATGGTGAAATTAGGAGATTTCCAGATAAGCAGAAACTAAGAGAATTTGTTAAAACCAGACCAACCTTACAAGAGATACTAAAGAGAGTCTTTTGAACAGAGAAGCAAATATAGTAAACAACAACTGACCATTAATACACAAGATGACATAACCCAGAAACCACAGCTATGGACATATCCAAAGTAAAATAAGCTTACAAGATTGTAAACAGTGGACCAGAGACATCAACTGGCAAATGAGGACAACTACAGACCAAAAAGAGGGAAAATACTGTATAGTTACCAAACTTCTAAATGGAGAAGAAGTCAAGAGATTGGCAAGATAGAATGGACTGCACTAAACTCAGAGAGAAAATTATAAATCACAGGATAACCTCAAAGAATAATGATAAACCTTCACATCACAGTAAAAAAGAGGACAAGCACAAATACTCAGCAAATACTAAAACAACAGTAACAAAGGAAATGATTACAGTCTTCATAAATATAATGAGCTCAGCACAGAAAACAATATGGAACAAAGAAACCATGGACACCGTGAAAAAACACATAACAAAATGACAGCAACCAATTCATATTTGTTGATAATTACACTGAATATTAATGGATTAAATACACCACTCAAGAGAGAGTTGCAGATTGGATAAGAAAAAAAATCTATCAGTATGCTGTCTACAAGAGACACACCTTAGAGACAAAGACAAAAATAGACTAAAATTCAAAGGTTGGAAAAAGATAAATCAAGCAAATTGCAACTGTAAAAGAGCAGCAGTAACAATATTAATTTCTGATCAAATTGACTTTAAGACAAAAACTACCATACGAGTCAATGATATATAATGATAGATATATCATTATATATCATTATATAATGATAAAAGGATTAATTGAACAAGAAGATGTAACCATAATAAATATCTATAGACCCAATGAAAAAGCCCCAAAATATATAAATCAGACTTTAAAAGAGTTGAAAAGGCAAATAGATGACTCCACCGTCATATTCGGAAACTTTAATACACCACTTTCAATGAAAGATAAAACAACTGGAAAGAAACTCAGCAAAGATGCAGAAGAGCTAAACAATACAATCCACCAACTTGACCTTGTAGATATCTACAGAGCTCTTCACCCAGCAACAGCACAATACACACTCTTTACCAGTGCACATGGGACATTTTCCCTGATAGACCATATCTTAGGCCAAAATCACGTCTTAATAAATATAAAACATTGAAATACTGCAAAGCATCTTCTCAGATCATAATGCTATCATTTTAGAAATCAGCAATAGGAAGATCAATGGAAAAAGAGTAAACACATGGAAACAGAACAACACCCTCCTTAAGAAAAACTGGGTAAGAGAAGAAATAAAAATTGAAATTCAAAAATTCCTTTACTCAAACAAGAATGAAAATACAATATAGCAAAATCTTTGGGACAGCAAAAGCAATGATCAGAGGCCAATTTATAGCAATAAAGGCACACATCAAAAAAGAAGAAAGAGCCAAAATCAACACTTTAAACCAACATCTCCAATGATTAGGAAAACAACAGCAAGAAAAGTCTATAGTCACTAGAAGAAAGGAAATAAATAATAAAGATTTGAGCAGATATCAATGAAACAGAAAATAGAAGGAAGGGTAATAGAAAAAAATCAACAAGACCAGAGATGGTCTTATGAAAAGATTAATAAAATTGACAAATCACTGGCAAAGTTAACAAAGGAAAAGAGGGAAAGAATACAAATAACACAAAAAACGAAATGGGTGACATCACAACAGAACCAACTGAAATAAAAAGGATAATATCAGGATACTATGAAGAACAGTACTCCAACAAATTTGAAAATCTGGAAGAAATGGACA
>NW_006921789.1:4700204-4701530 GCF_000298275.1 Orycteropus afer afer
AAACCAGGCAAAGACATCACTCAAAAGGAAAACTACAGACCAATATCCCTCATGAATTTAGATGCAAAAATCTTCAACAAAATCCTAGCCAATAGATTCCAACAACATATCAAGAAAATCATTCATTATGACCAACTGGGGTTCATATCAGGTATGCAAGGATGGTTCAACATTAGAAAAACAATCAACATGATCCACCACATAAATAAAACAACAACAATGACAAAAAAAACACATGATCATATCAATTGATGCAGAAAAGGCATTTGATAAAATCTAACACCTATTCCTGATCAAAACTCCCAACAAAATAGGAATAGAAGGGACATTCCTCAACATAATAAAGGGCATTTATGCAAAACCAACAGCCAATATTATTCTCAATGGAGAGAAACTGAAACCATTCCCTTTGTGAACAGGAACCAGACAAGGATGCCCTCTATCACCACTTCTATTTAACATTGTACTGGAAGTCCTTGCTAGGGCCATAAGGCAAGAAAGGGAAATCAAAGGCATCCAAATTGGTAAGGAAAAAGTCAAAACTATCCCAACTTTCTGATGAAATGATCCTTTGGTAGTTATTTTTGTGTGCCAACTTGGCTCGGCCTGGTTGAGTGGCTGGGCAGCTGGTGGTAGTTATTCCCCAAAATGAGACTGGCAATCAGTTCCATGGTGGGATCTACGACAAGCAGCTGAGTAGCTGCCTTTGGGATATGGTCTGCTTCCTGTATATAAGGAGAAGCTTTAAGAATGGTCTCTAGGCTATGGCACACTTGGACCCTACACATAGCTGTGTCATTGCTCAGCAGCCTGCCACACTCTGCTGACCTTGGGACTTAGGATGTACTTAAATTAATGGCCTGCCTTGTGGTTTGGTAACATCAGGACCGTGCCTTTTTACTTGCCAACCTTGGGGCTTCTCAGCCTCAGCAGCCAGCAGCTGTTTGAGTGAAGAAATGCCTCTAGTTCCATTGGGCTGGGAGCAGGAGGCAGAGCTGGACCCCAAGGTTGAGGGGCTTTCACCCAGCCCCTAGAGCCTGGCTTTAAACTTGGCCTTAAAGCCTCCAAATTGTAAGAATAAACTCCTGTTTGTTTAAGCCATCAATTTGTGGTATATTTCTTGTCAGAGCAGAACTAGGTAAGCAGAACTGATCCTATACCCAGAAAATCCAAGAGACTCAATTAAAAATATACTGGAACTAATTGAGAGATTTAGCATCGTGGCAGGATACAAAATCAACATCCAAAAATCAACTGGATTCCTCTACACCAGCAAAGAGATTGCTGAAAAAGAAATAAGGAAATCAATACCATTTACAATAGCTA
>NW_006921789.1:4702890-4736984 GCF_000298275.1 Orycteropus afer afer
ACTTATCTCTAGAATTTATAGAAAACTCCAACACCTCAATAACAAAAAGACAAATAATCCAATTTAAAAATGGGCAGAAGACATGAATAGACACTACACCAAGGATAATATTCAGGTGGCCAACAAACATGTGAAGAAATGTTCATGATCATTCACCATTAGAGAAATGCAAATCAAAACAACAATGAAATACCACCTTCCCCAGGACCAGTAGCAATGTTCAACAAGATGGAAAATAGCAAATGCTGGCAAGGGTGCAGAGAGATTAGGACTCTCATACGTTGCTGGTGGGACTGTAAAATGATACAACCACTGTGGAAGCAGTATGACGATTCCTTAAAAAGTTGGAATTAGAAATACCATTTGACCCAGCCATTTCATTACCAGGTATATATCCTAAAGAAGTGAAAGCCATGACAAAAACAGACTTATGCAACCCATGTTCATCGCAGCACTATTTACAATAGCCAAAAGATAGAAACAACCTAGATGTCCATCAGCTGAGGAATGGATAACCAAACTATGGTACATACACACAATGGAATACTACGCAACCCTAAAGAATAACCTAGAATCTGCAAAACACCACATAATGTGGATGAACTTGGAGGACATTATGCTGAGTGAAATAAGTCAATCACAGAAGGACAAATATTAGTCCATTATTACAAAAGTCAAGGAAAGGCTTATCTATGGAAGGAAATTTTCTTTGTTGGTTACCAGGGGTGGATGGGTAGGGTAGGGAACACTATTAGGTAGGTAGAGATAAGTATTGATTTGGGTGAAGAGAAGGGCAATGTACCAAATGGGAGTGATCAACATGGTGGCATTGAGAAAGAGGAAGACATAGAGAGTTTCATGGGAAATACAGACAACAAAGATGAACCCTTTTTGCACATACAGTGCTGTGCTGTCAGTGAAGGCAAACATGGGTATATGGGTGGATAGACGGGTTGACAGGCTTAACTATTGATATGTCTATGCAGTGGGGAGTGTACCCAAGACTATGTATAGGGTTGGCAAACAATGGTCCTACAAGTGTATTTGTATGTCCTGTAAAAATTCCCAGGTGTGTAGTAGAGCTGACAAGGGACAAGTTTCTAGTCACTTTTTGGTCACAGTCACCTACCCAGAGGGACCGAGTAGTTGAACCTGTGGGCGCGGGACAATAGTCGCAGGGGACATCAAGGTCAATTGGCATAACATACTACACAAAACATTGTTCCACCTCCTACATTAGCGAGTATCAATTGGGATCTTAAAACTTGTAAGCAGCCATCTAGATGCAATGATGGTCTCTCCTCATCCAGATCAAAGAAGAATGAAGAAAACCAAAGAATCCTGGAAAGAATTAGTCCTAGCTACTGGTACACCATAGAAGCTCTGGTAGCATAGTGGCTAAGACACTTGCCTGCTAACCAGACGGCTGGCGGTTCAAACCCACCAGCCACTCCTCGGAAGGAAGGTTGGGCAATCCTACTTCCGTAGTGATACTGCCTCGGAAACCCAAGGAGGGGTCGCTATGAGTCGGGGTCGACTCGACGGCACATAACAACAACAACAACAACAACTGGTACACCATGCGATCCACAGCCTATACGACTGTGAGACCAGAACTAGATGGTGCCCAGCTACCACTGTCAACCACTCAAAGGGGGATCTATGTAGGAGATCTGGATAGACAGGGAGAACAATGTGGATTAAAACTCACAATCATTTGTAAAAAAGAGACCTGGTTTGCTGGTCTGATAGAGCCTGGTAGAACCACTGAGACTATGGCCCCTAGCTGCCCTTCAGGTCTGGAATTAAACCCACCCCTGTGGCTTACAGCCAAACAGAGGACAGGCATATGAGTTGAACATTTACCTGAGGTAGATACACACCTTGGAGAAAACAGTCATAGAGAAAGAAGGGCTGTTTATGCACAGGGACACAGCTTGGGGGCAGGAGTGCATGGAGGGATGGAAGAAGTAACTAAGGGGAGGAAGTGGCGGGGAGCTGTTGCATTGGGATAAATTGTAGTCAATGATGTCATGAGACAAAGTGGATGTGAACTGCTGTATGGAAAGTGAATTTGCTCTGTAAACTTTCACCTAAATCACAATTAAAAAAAAAAAAAAAAAAGAACAGTCCCTCAATCTGAAATTGAAGTCACCGATTTGCTAGCAGCATTGAAAAATATTGGCTGGATTTGGCCATGCTTTTTCAGTCTGAGCATTTAGTCTAGTTTTAGACATTCTGACATTTATTAGGGGTTGGAGGTGGAAGGGATCAATTATTTTTTTTGTTGTTTTTGTTTTGTTTTTGATAATTTTGATGAATTTGTCTTTGAGAAGTTGGAAAGGTAGACATTTGCTTATTTATTTTTTACCTCAGAATGCTCCATGTATCTATGTGTTATTTTCCCCTCTGTCATTGTTTCTTTTATAAAACTGCACCAAGAACAAAATTTCGATAGGTTTAATGACTGAGCCAGAAGTACTCGGAAAACTGTTCTTATAAATGATAAAACTTTCTTTCTTGTAGTTGGTAAAGGTGTCACGTGGAGGATGACTGGGAGTGAGTTGGCGGAGGAGTTATTTTGGAGAAGAAATAGGAGGAAAGAGGGAAGATGGGAGGGAGGGAGGGAAGGAGGGAGGCAGGAAGGAAGAAAAAGAACAATTACTTTTGACAAGAAATAGCTATGGAGTTAATTTCATCCATCTGTATGTGTTCAAGAGATGTGAAATAAATGTAGCAGAGATAGACAACCCTGCTGTAGATGCTATACGTTGTTACTAACTACAGAGATTCTCACTCATTTAGTCCTGGGCCCTTGAAGTAGAATGTTTAGAAAAGACTCCTGAGAGAGATACCATACAAATTTTGGAACAGCTCACCCACCCTCATTTCCTGTTTATATTTTTGTAATGTATTATGAGAATGAATATATACCAGAGATCTTTAAAACCAGGTGTTTAGAGTTTTAAGCAAGTTTCAAGAACTTCACATTTCTTGTTTCATAGATAGCATTGGACCAGGAGGGTAATATAAATATAATTTAAATAAATGAATAAAAGTAATATTTAGAAGAATCATGCTTTGTTTAGAACTTTGTTACACTGTTGTCTATTAATTTTACTCAAATGATATTTATACACCTCATCATGTATATGAAGGAGCCCTGGTGGCTCAACAGTTAAGTGGTTGGTTGCTAACTAAAGTTTAACAGTTCAAACACACCAGCTTCTCTGCAATAGAAAAGACCATATGATCTGTTCACATAAAGACTACAGAAAAGATAACCCTATGAGACAGTTTTACTCTACCCTCTAGGGTTGCTATGAGTCTGTATTGACTCTTTGGAAGACGACAACAATAACAGCAATAATAATGGAATTACCCCTAGGCCCAGAGATGGTGAGTGGTAGTCCTAGGGTGAAAATAGCAACTATGATTGGCAAGGTTCTGTGAATGAACTTAGTTTGTATGCAAAATGTGATCCTGATCCCTACTTATCCAAGGAGTTGTTAACAAAAGAGTCTTCAAAAATAGGAACCAACATACGTAATTGTTAGATCTTAGGACATTATTTTATCTTTTAACAACAAAATCTAGAAGCAGACAAACTATGCAGAGACCTTTGAATCAAAAGATTATTGATGGAATGTTGATATGGCAAACAATTTGTTACATATAAATTTATCACTATTTTTTTAAAAAAGGAAAAAAGATTGTTATGCATGTTTTGAGCACTAGTAATTTAGGAAAATGCTATATGTTTCAAATAATGTACAGTATCAGTACCATTGTTTCAAAAATATTCATATGGCAGACTCAAGATGAATATGTGGCTCAGCATTGATGCAAAGTTGCAGGTCATGTTCTCCTACTTTAAAGTCTGTTCTGAGTAATAGACATCTTCAAATCTGTTTAAATTTGAGATTTTCATTATTAATAGAAGAAACAAATCGAGGCAACATTGTGCTTCCAACATTTCTGGAAGCTTTTCAGAGGAAGCAGCTGTGGTTTCTTTAGACTCCCAACTCTATTATGCAGGTTAGCAGTGTATTTTATAATGAGTTCTAGACCACCTGCATTTCTGAGGAAATTAATATCGAGATAGATTTTTTTTTTCTTTTTTGTCCTCAGTGGTTATGTATAAGATTTTCTTACTCAGTGAGTTTGGGCACCCTTAAAAATGTTCTTTCAATGTTGTTTAGCTATGGATGATTATCTTTTAAGACATGGTCTAAATGTGTTTCCAACAAATTCTTCTCTTGGTGAGTTTAGAGATTGAAACATACGCTGCCCTAGGAAAAGAGTAGTCAGCAGATGATGTGCATACAATTTTTCTTCCAAGGCAGTAAATACCTATAATGAATAAAACAGTGTTTTACATGAATGTGATCTCATCTAAATCAGTGGAATTTCAAAATATTGTTTTAATTATTTTCCTTCTTCTTGCCCCATAGGAGTTTTGCGAAGAAATCAATGGCTTTAGGAGGCCATAGAAGTTTGGAGAATACAGTGAATAGGGTCTATCATGATCAGCTTGCTCCGAAGATAAACACTAACAAGAAAATGGCCACATTTGCAAACCTACCTACCATCTTGCGATTGCCACAGGAGATGAAGAAAAACTGTGGAGGCAAACAGGTAGAAATCACAGTTGGAAGAATAAAAATGGCAAAGAGCATCAAAGAAAAACACAGCAATGATTTAGAGAGAGTAGCCTTTAAACGGAAGACAGAAGGTGAAGAAAATTCAGCTGGAAAGAAAGAGGCAAAGAGAATAGAACTTGACAATCAATTAATTGCTGTGCCCCTGCCGCACATCCCCTTAAAGAACATAATGGATGTGGAAATGAAATTGGTGTACATTGATGAAGAGGACGTGAGCTATGAGTTTGCAGAGTCTTTCATGTCCACTGGGATTCAGCCAACATGCCGAGCTGCTGAAATAGTAGACCCTCTGAGTGTACCTAATTTCAGCTTTCTGCCTCAGATTGACAAATGGCTTCAGGTAGCCTTAAAGGATGCCAGCTCGTGCTATAGACAAAAGAAATATGCCATGGCAGCAGGACAGTTCAGAACAGCACTTGAGGTATGGGATTAAAGAAAATATAGATTGGTAGCAGGAAGCTGTGAAATGGAAATATGCAATTACATTGAGTGGTTCTGATCAAATTGTAATGAACAGTGATCACAAGGCAAAAATGTTTAATGATATCAGGATTATGAGGTTCCCAGTTTACATAAAACAAATAAGCTATGCCTGCAGATTTATATGCCTATGTGCACTTCAAATGTAGAAATAACTATATAAGCAGACCTCACGCTTTTCCTCTGTTAATAAGCCCTGTAGTAAATGGTAAAATATATTTAAAAAGCAGTTGGCTTTGTAATTTAGATGTACACTTATAAAAGCCGTAAAATTTGAGTATAGTGGATGTGCTATATTTATAGAGAGAGAATACAGATTCTCTAGAAATAGATAGTTAATGGGTCTCCTGAATTGTCCCTTTTTTGATATAGAGTCTTCATGATGAAACGTAACCATCTCTACTTTTTAGCATGGGTGGATAATGTATGCATAATAATTATTTAAAAACAAAATAACCACCATTTTACTTTACCATCAAACTTCACTTGACCATCAAAATTGATAGTCTAGGGCATTGTTTGAATAATTATTTTTCTGTGTTCCCACAGGTAAGTGCATCAATATCTTTGCATAATGTACCCCATGGACTGAAATAACTTTGAGAATCACCACTAAAACACAAAAGAAGCAAAGGGGAAAATTCCTTCATCTCCTAACTCATTGAACCAATAGACTAAATGTGTAACCAGAAGTTCCATTGATCTGACAATGTTGTTGTTGTTGTTATGTGCCATCTAGTCAGACCCGACTCATAGTGACCCCTCCTTGGGTTTCAGAGACGGTATCACTATGGAAGTAGATTGCCCCATCTTCCTTCCTCAGAGTGGCTGGTGGGTTTGAACCACCAGCCTTCTGGTTAGTCAAGTGCCCTAGCCACTACTCTACCAGAGCTCCAAAAAGAGATGGCCCGGTCCACCTGGCGGGGAGCAGCTGGTGGGTTTGAACTGCCAGCCTTGTGCTTGGCAGGCTACTTGCCTTAGGCCTGAGGCCATCCCCTAGGGCCCTGACAATATTAGTGATTGCATAGTTCATTAATTATAAAAAAAACAATAATAATTCAGTCCATTTTATACGAGTGGCATTTTGTTAGGCACTGGACATTAAAAAAATGAATAAGACATTTAAGAATCCATCCAACTGAGGGAGACAAACCATAAACATAAAGGACTGATTGATCCACCATCCTGGGGAGAGGCAGGAATCAAATGTGCAATGTTTGTGGTAGATTATTTCCACTATTACTTGCAGGTTAAAATGGCTATAACTAGAATACATTTTTAATGGCTGATACCATACAATAATGCCCTAAATATTTAAGAAAAAATTCTAAGTACCCAAAAGGAAGCTCAAAGAGATACAAAGTGATTAAGGATCACACAAATAGATGCATCTATAAATATCACTGTCCTCAAAAGGGGCCATGTACACAAAGAAGGATGAATGATGGGCTATTAAAGTTCTGTGTAAACTTCTGAACAATGGAAAAAAGTGCCACAAACTGTACCCACCCACTGAGAGACCCCTTCTCTGTTGTTTGAGGGAAAGTACAACAGACTTCTGGCTAGGAAAAAATGCTAGAAACTTGACTTCATCAACTTTTCTTCCAGGTTCATTTTCAGTCAGTTTTTTGTTTTATTTTTGGTTACAGGTATAATTTTATGGACTAACAATAATAATAACATTTTGACAATAAAAAAAGAGAAAAGAACAAAATATATAATGGTGGTATACAAACTTCAAATTAAGAGTACATAGAAACAAACATTATCTATGTTAACTGGGAAAAAATAACCAATTGTTAGTAAAACCCAGTGTTCAAAATTACAGTAATTGAATCAAATCTGAGAGACTAAAAAAAATGTAATTGTATATACTTGTATGCTGAATCGCCCTCTCTTGTGAACGTTCTCTCTCTTTCTTTCTCTCTCTATCTCAGTCTCTCTCTGTCTCAAAGGGCTTTTAGGAAATTTTTGGATGCTGACACTAATTACCAGTAATTAACAAAGGTAATTATTTTGAGACAAAACTTAGCTGAGACATCTGGCCTAGCTTTTGCCTAATTATCTTGAGAGTTAACTTTGAAATTCTACCTACAATGTCTCTTAATAAACAAAAGCTACAGGGAATAGAAAAGCTTTGTAACATCTTTAACCCTTCTTCTCCTGAAACAGTAAGTTTAATTTCTTCAATATTAAGTGATGATATATATTATGTAATGTATCTATTCTTTTCCTTTAGGCCATAACAACCCTAAGTAAGAGAGAAAGGATGTCGAGACCAAGGCATAGTGATAGCCATCTTGCCCGAAAGACAGACCTTAGAGAATATCTGAATGTGTATAAATTAGGATTGGGTTTGAATGCAAGTGGGAGAAAACCCAAAATACCAGTGACTGAGGCAAGATAGAAGCTTTTTTCTCTCTCACAAAAAATGTAGATAATCAAGAACTAGTTTGATATGATTGTCAGGATGCCAGTAGTCTATTTTGTTCATGATGTGACTTTAATCTCATGATCCAAAATGTCAGCTCTTGTTGATGTCATTTCATTGACATTCCAGCCAGTTGGAGGGATAAAAAGGGAAAGAAAAATAAGTCACACCACTTTCATTTTTCCCCATTGTCCAGAATTTAATTATATGTCCACACATATATGCGGGAGAGGCCTTTATTCTGGGTGGCCCTACCATTCAGAAGTTCTATTCCCTGGTGATCTAGTTTTGTAAAATCAGCCATTGAGAACACTATGGAGCAGAGTTCTACTCTCACACACAAAGAGTTGCTATGAGTTGGAATCCATTCAGTGGCAACAGCCAATTATTAAGGAAGAAGGGAGAATGAATATTGAAGGACAGTTAGCATCTTTCCTGAGGTAGTTAAGGTTGTGTGTCAATTTGGCTGGACTTGGTTTTGAGTGGCTGAGCAGCTGGATATAGTTATTCCCCATGAAGACTGGTAATCAACTCCGTGGTAGAATCTACTGTGAGCAGCTGAATAGCTGCCTTAGGGATGTGGTCTGCTTCCACTATATAAGAAAACGCTTTGAGAAGGGTCTTGAGCTTTCTGCACATCTGGATTCTGCATTTTGCTGAGTTATCAGTGAGTGGCCTCCCACGTTGTCTGCTGATCTTGACTGTTTCTGAACTCAAACTAGTGGCCTGTCATGTTGCTTGATAATCTTTGAACTGTGCCATTTTACTTGTCTACCTTGTGTCTCTGGTAGCATAGTGGCTAAGACACTTGCTTGCTAACCAGATGGCTGGCGGTTCAAACCCACCAGCCACTCCTCAGAAGGAAGGTTGGGCAATCCTACTTCTGTAGTGATACTGCCTCAGAAACCCAAGGAGGGGTCGCTATGAGTCAGGTTTGACTCGACGGCACATAACAACAACAACAAACCTTGTCAGCCTCAGCAGCCCCAGGGGGCTGGGAGCAAGAGGCAGAGCTGAAGCCCAATGTTGAGGGTTCTTCACCGAGCTCCTCGAACTAGCCATTTGAATTAGGATGTCTAGCCTCCGAAACTGTAAGAGAACAAATCCCTGTTTTTTAAAGCCATACATTTGGGATATTTCTGTTAGAGCAACATTAGAGAACCAAAATACCTCCCATTGAGTGTTTATTACATGAGAAGCATTTTGAGGTATATGAAATGCTTGCCAAATGGGTGGTCAAAATCTGTTGTAAGAGTATGCAGGAGGCTAATTGTTGTTAAAGGGAAGAACAATAAAGAAACAGAAAATGAGCAACAAAGTAAGAAATGAGAAAGGTCTCTGGCATTTATAAATATTTATTAGTAAACACAGTCATTTCTAACCCATGTAATAAATCTATTAGAAGTATTCTGTTTATATCATAATTTCCTCCTACTCTTGACCAAGTATTGACTCCTTTTGTTTCCATAATAGTCAATAACTAGATGGGTAATTTTATGATAATATTTTATGATGATTAAGATAAAAGGGTTTGCACTGATTCAGAAGACATCAGTTTAGCTTTCTGGGGATGTAATAATCATGTCATGTTTAGGAAAAACCATTCAAAGAAATTACCTTAGGTTTTCCTAAGTTTGTGGCATGCATCCTAAACAATATCATCATTTCAACCTTAATAACAGGATCATTGTAATTAAGAGGCTTCCACCTTTTGAATTAAAAGAAATCTGTCTAGACAAACTTCAAGAGTCACAGTTTCAAACTTTTCCACTAGGCCAGCCAAAGAAGATAGACGAATGCTTATCCTTTCCTAAGTAGAACTTTAATGTCTTCTGAGTTGATCATGTAAAAACCCCTTGAGATGCAAATCTTTTTTTTTTTTTTTTTACAACTTAGTGCTGCAGTCACTTATCTGTGAAGCTAAAGTAATGACTCCTAGTTATGAATCTCTTTGTATGTGTCAAGTTGGTCTGGTGGCACTGTTGTTAAAGCATTGGGTAGCTAACCAAACGGTTGGAGGTTTGAACTCACCAGCTGTTCTTTATTTGTTCTTCAGGAGCAAGACAAGGCAATCTGCTTTATAAAGATTCACAGCTTTGAAATCCTATGGGCAATTCTACTTTGTTCCAAAGGGTTGCTATGAGTCAGAACCAATTCAATGGTAGTGGGTATGGTGGGATTATATGTGTCAGTTACTGTATTTTACATTCTGGAAACTACATTTATTACTCCATTTTATTCTCATAACAAGTCTATGAGATAGGACTATTATTATTTCTTTGTTACAAATGAGAAAACAGGGATAGATAGGGTAAGTGACTTGCCCAAGCGTCAACATCTAGAAGTGGTATAATCAGGATCTGAACCCAGGAAGTCTAGCTCCATTTTTCACTAGCTCAACCAATATTTGTGAGTTTGCTGAAAATACAGAATTCCAGCCCCATCCCAGACCCACCAATCATAATCTGCATTTTCACACAACCCCAAGTGATCCTTGTATACATTACAATGAGGAGAGGAGCAGGCACTCTGTGATATGTCTAAACTGAACAAATAAGCCCTCTAATTAGCCTGTTGTAGATTGGTCCCTAGTTAAAGTGTTGTATGCCCAATACTGACTTCATTCAAGGATGTTTCTGGAACCAAACCAAAACCAATCTCACTGCCATCAAATCAATTCCGACTCATAGCAACCCTCATTGGGTTTCCAAGGTGGTAAATCTTTAAGGAAATAGATTGCCCCATCTTCCTCCTACAGAGCAGTCTGGTAGGTTTGAACCACCAACCTTCTGATTAGCAGTCCAATGCCTTAGGCACTGTACCACCAGAGCTCCTTATTTCTAGAACAATGGTTAAATATTTTGAATTTCAAGGACGAGTAAAAATTTTTAAAAAGAGGGATGAGTTAACACTGCATTTATATTGTGTTAATTTGACTGCTAACCAGAAGCCTGGCAGTTCAAACCCACCAGCCACTCGTCAGAAGGAAGGTTGGGCAATCTACTTCCATAGTGATACTACCTCGGAAACCTAAGGAAGGGTTGCTATGAGTCAGATCCCACTTGATGGTAGTGGGTTTGGTTTTGTTTAGTATATTGTGTAAGAGTATTATACAAATTACCATCTGTTTTCACCATCACTTCGTGAAATATGGAACAGTTTAATATCAAAAGAGAGAGAGAAAGAGAGGTGTTGAAGGGAGGAAGTTAGAGAGAAAAAAAGGAGGAAAGAAAGAAAATGGAAAGGGTATATGCTCTCCGAGTGAAGAATATTTTTATTAAAGAATATCTTTTTAGACTCTACATTTCAGATTTTATAAAAAGTTGACTAAATTGTCTTTTTGTATTTCCCCCTTGCATCAATAAAACATTGGTCTGAGAACCAGCTCTTAGGAATCACTGTTCTAGAACACATTCCCTTTATGGTAAATGTTAGGTATTCAGGACTACTGAACCCTCACCAGGGCCTTATTATGAGATTACTTGCAGTGTAATGGAATTTGTATGAGGCAGGCCCATTTTGGAGCCCATCCATGGGGGTTTATTTAATGAAGTCGCAAAGATATCTTATTATTGGACAGCCTCACCTGTAATTGCTCTGCTGAGAATAATTCTGTAGCAAAGCTCTAAGGGCATGAAAATGTGGATATCCCAGAAAGCTTAAATTAAATGGGTTCTAACACAGGCATTTATTTGTGCAACACAATCAGGAATGCAAGACTTCACAAACTCTGTGAGCACTGGGCTATCTTTTTACAAATCATTGGGTTTCCACATGGATTTCAATATGTATTTCTTATCCTTCTAAGTTGTAGGCCCTTTTACTTATATAATTGCAATAACCTTCTGAGATAGATGTTATCCCTATTTTACAGATGGAAAAATAAATGATACTCAAAACAATTAAATAACTTACCTAAAGTGCCTCAGCTAGCTTCTGTCAGGGCTGCGATTGAATTCAGAAGCCCTGATTTCACATCTGGAATTCTTTAAATTATTGCTTTTCACACCTTAAGGTGCTTAAGAATTGTGTAGGAATCTTATTAAAAATGCAGATTCTGATTGGTTAGATCTGTGGTAGGGCACCAGATGCTGTATTTTAACAAGCTCCCAGGTGATGTTCCTGCCTCTGGTCCAGGAACCACTGTAAGTAGGGAGGCTTTCTACCTCACTACTAGTCAGTTCTCAAATGCTTGTCCTTGCCACTGCAGCAAGATGTCACTAAACACTTTCACTGCATGTGGTCCTTTACCCACTTGAGTCCTGAGCTGTAATAGAGCAGTGAGTGTGGAGTCAGATTATTTGTGTTTGATGTTGTTCTGGGACCTAATTACTCTGTGACTTTGAACAACTTTTATAACCTCTCAGATGACTCTTAACTAGGGATGACCTTAACCAATGTCTAAATAAGTTGCTTTCACATAATATATTAATAATTGTTTTATTAAAAAAAAAACTTTATCCTGAATTATCATATTTATTAAGTATCCTCAAGCACCTTGTTTCCCTCTACCACATATATTTAACTTAAAACTTTAGTACTCCAAGTGTAATTTTACTTGTATATTTCAAGTTAGATTTCACCCAAGTATTTATCGTCATTTTTTAAAAATCCATGGCCTTCTTCCTCTTTGATGAACATTAAAAATGTTTGTTGTTGTTGTTGTTATGTGCCGTCGAGTCAAACCTGACTCATAGCGACCCCTCCTTGGGTTTCCGAGGCAGTATCACTACAGAAGTAGGATTGCCCAACCTTCCTTCCGAGGAGTGGCTGGTGGGTTTGAACCGCCAGCCGTCTGGTTAGCAGGCAAGTGTCTTAGCCACTATGCTACCAGAACTCCAATGTATAGTACCCTTTTAATTATATTTGAAATTCAATAAAAGCAAGGAGCCAAAACACTGCATTGCTTTCTACTCAGTTCCTCCTTGGAGAAGCAATGGTCTAAATTAAACCCTGTTTTGAACTCTTAGCTGCTTTTGATAAAACATGTAAGCCTTCACTTAAGTTATTAAGCAGAAGTCATTCATTTTTTCTTAGTTGCCAGATGTAAACTGATGGTTGAATTCTGTATGTTCAGGATTAGATATTTATTTCAGTTTTAACTCTGTTGTTGCCAATTTTGTTCCATCCAAGGGCATGATAAACAATAAATATCTAATGACAAAAAATATTTGGAAAAATGTTAGCAAATTTACCTGGCAGAAAAACACAAAACTAATGCCTCCTTTAACCACAACAATAGAATGATAAAGTTAGATATACTTCTATCATTAAAGACAAATAAGACAATAATTAAATAATACAATAGAATGAAAGTTAAATAAGACAAATCTCTAGAAGATTAGAGTTTACCACACTAAGAAAAGGTATTAATTCCACTAACATTTATCAACAGTTTCAGCCTGACGTAGTGCTAGATGCTGGAAATGTAAATATCCATAAAACATGAGCTTACCCTCCAAGGCCAGAATCTATTGATAAGAAACAGGGTCCTGCTATCTGAGTTTCAAAATGGCACTTTCATTTTCAGGTTATGTGCTCTTTATTCCTAATTTAATGTGCTGCTTATGTTTTAAGAGTTTTTTTTCCCCTTACATGTGTCCTTTAAATGGACATTTTTAAAGACTCCCTACCTATAATAGCGTCACTTAATGACCTCCAGTGATCACATCCCAGCCCCACAGAATCAGAAAGATTACAAGCTCTCAGATACACAGAGGAGAGTTGGTTACTGGGTAAGGAACAAAATATTTTTTAGGGTAAATATTACTAAAAAGAAAAGGGAAATGGAAAAAATATCAGGGATGATTCCTCATTTGCTGGACTCCTACTGTTAATGAGGCTTTGTATCCTGATGGCTCTGGCCTCTTCGCACATCCACCCTCCTACTCTGACTCATGCTAAGGCCCCAGCTCAAAAGCAGTCATTGATACAGTGAGAAAAGAGCAACAATTCCTATTTGTACGTAGCACCCATAACATAGAAGAGTTTGTAGGGATGGATGTGAGGAGAATCAAAATGGGAGGAAGCATGGTGAGAGGAGTGAGGGGTTGCAAAGTAGGCACTATATCAGGCAAAACCCAGTTTCCCCATGAACTAGGTCATTGCAGAGTGAGGAGTAAGAGGAGGAGAGAGTAAGGGGAAGCCAAGTAGAATTTTCAATAAATAAGGCTATATTATAATTTATATCACTTTAGAAATGAAAGGAGAATCACATTCCATATAAAAGATCATGAACTATGTCAGCCAATAGTTATTAATATGATTACAGTCACCTGGTAAGCTATTAAAAACATATGGATACCCTAGTCCAATTGTCTGGGGTCCAGACAATAACGAGACCAGGGACATTGGTGTTTTTAAGAAATTCATAGGCAATTGTATCACTAGTATAGAGAACGCTCACTACTTACGTCTTCTTTAAAATTCATCCATTATTGTTGTTAACCATATGTGACATAGCATAGTGCCTAAGGCATTTGACTGCTAACCAGAAGGCTGGCGGCTCAAACTCATCAGCCACTCCTCGGAAGGAAGGTTGGGCAATCTACTTCCGTAGTGATACTATCTCAGAAACCCAAGGAGGAGTCACTAGGAGTCGGATCTGACTCTACAGCAGTGAGTAAAGGAATTAAGGGAAGTAATATCTCAACAAGGGGCCCAATTGGTACAGAGGTTAAGCACTCAGCTGCTAGAAACTTTGGCAGTTTGAACCCACCGTCCACTTTTGGGAGAAAAATGTTCTTCCTAAAGATTCACAGCATTGGAACCCTTCAGGGCAATTCTATTCTGTCTTATAGGTTCTCTATGAGTCAGAATCAACTTAATGGCAGTGAGCTTAATATCTAAACATTCTAAAGCTATTAAAAAGCATCAAGAAAAATGTAAACCTCATTGCCATGAAATTTTTCTCTGTAAATTTACACTTAAAATGATCTCATATTCATTTAAAAAGAAAATTAACTTACTTAATGACTATTTTGCTATTAACACTAAGAAATAGCTTGATACTAAGCTCCTGCTAGTGTTTAGTTAATATATATCTCTTAAATATTAAAGTCATCTCATGAGTGAAGTGAGGACCTCACAAAAACAGATGATTAGAGGAAGCCGAGCAAGATCTTCATGAGCAAGATCATTTCCATAGTTTATTGGTGGTCATTATGCATTTCATTCAAATGACAGTAAATGTTAGTGTGCTTTTAAAAACTCTGTGAATCAAAAACCAGCCAACTTTGTCATTGAACTCTTATATAACCCTGAATTATAATTCAACGTGATGATTCCACATTGAGGTTCACACACACACACATGCACACACACAAAAAAATGTAATCAAATATTAGATAATGTTGCTAAACATTTGTCCTATGATCCAGCTTTATAAATGTATTACATAGGCCTGGAGTCAAGATAAAGTTAAAAAATAATCAATACCATTCTTTTTTCCTCAACTCCTCCACCCCATTCCAGCCTCTGCAGGTACTGAATAGATGTGGTTCACTTTATAATTTGTTCATAAAAATGTAATGCAGCATGACATAGTGGTTACTCTTTTGATTCAGATTATCTGTAAGGAAGTTAGAGACAAACTTTTATTTGAACTTCTAGTTATTTATTTGACTCTCCTGTTGCCTGATTTGACAATTCACTAATATACAGAAACTTTTGTTTCAACCTGGGAAGATCCTGTCCCTAACCAGGGATGGGATGTGGTTAGGCAGGGGTAATAAAAAAGGGAAGGAGCCAGATTTCCATTGCACTGGCTCAGTGTGGTTTCCTTATTTTGCATGAATTGTTAAGAATACCTAGAACACTGGATTTGTATGTACTTGAATGCCACTACCAAAGTATAATTTATATCCAGAAATAAATAACTTCTGGAGTACTTGTTTCAGTTTATTATTATTATTATTATTATTATTATTCAGATTATGCTACTAATCTATGAGTAATTGATGACTGATTTGTGGCATAAATTATACCCAAAAAAACAATCACAAATTATTAAGTGATTAGTATCTCATCAAAAGTGACTACTTTTCATTACTTTTTATCAACCTGTTAAATGGCTTAGAGATAAGGACTTTTATCCTCAAACAATTTAGAGTTAAAATATAGAGAGAAGACCTATAAGGCGATTATAAATCTACTGAGGGTTCAAAGATAAGGAAAGGCTTTGTACAACAAAGCTTTAGAGACAGAAAGTTCAATGGAGTCTAGTATACATTTATGAGCATAAACTATGGACAGGCACTTGTCTGTATTAATTCATTTACTCCTCACAACAACCCAGTGGGTTAGGAACTGTTATTATCCACTATGAAAGATAAGATTCCATGACAGGGTTCTTACTTTTCATGAGGGAGACCCAGGTTTGGTTCCCTGACAACACATCTCACACACAACCACCACCTGTCTGTTCATGGAGGCTTGCATGCTGCTATAATGCTGAACAGGTTTCTGTGGACCTTCCAGACTAAAACATCCAAGAAAGAAAGACCTAGAAATCTACTTGAAAAGCAGTCTATGAAAACCCTATAGATCACAATAGTCCAATCCCCAGTCAGTCATGGGGACTGATTCACAACGGATGCTGGGATGACACAGAACCAGAAAGCATTTTGTCCCATCATGTTTGTGGTTGCCATGAGTCAGGAGCCAAATTCACAGCAGCTATCAACAATTCGAGTAATTTTTCCAAACTGGGAGAATTAGGGAGGATTTTGGTTGAATTTAGGGATTTGACTGGACCTTAGAGAACAAATAGTTTAATGGAAAGGTAGGGTGGCATGAGGGCATGAAAGATGAGTGTGGTATGAAAGAAAAATATCACTAGGAGGTGGGACAACTTGAGGAAAGAAGCATGAAACAGGACAAGGACAGAAAAGAAATGGATTAAGTAAGGCCTTATTATGAAATAAGGGTAGATGGAACCAGATTCTGGAAAGTCGTGAAACACAGTCAGAGAAAGTTGGAGTTGGTGTTGAAGACAATAGGTGAGTTCTTGCAATGAAAGATGTAATGCAAAAGCAGGATTAACTGGGAAATCAGTGAAAGAAACAATAAAATATTGAATAGCTACTACTTGCTTTAAGGAGCTCTGGTGGTGCAATGGCTAAGTACTTGGCTGTTAACAAAAAAGTTGGTCAGAACCCACCTGGTGGGTCCTCGGGAAAAAGATCTGGTGATCTGCTTCCATAAAGATTACAGCCAAGCACACCCTATGGGCAGTCCTACTCTGTCACATGAGTTCACTTAGAGTGGAAATCAGCTCAACTGTGCCAAGCAAAAACAATAACACTACTTAATCAATATGATACTGTTTACTACAAAAGATACTGGCAGTACAAGATTTTACCCTTCAAATTATGGCTCTTTTTCCTTTCTTCAGTAACATCTGTAATATAGTTAAAATCTGCTTATAATAGACATTGTATTTGCCATGGTCTAGGTATTTATTTTAGAGGAAAACAGAAAGGAAGCAAGCATGTGGAAACCAGAAGGAGAACAATCTAGAGTGTGGTTTATGACCCATTACTGGGTTGTGAAATCAGTTTAATGAATTGTGAACACAATTATGTTTAATTTAAGTGGAATAGAATAGACTGGAAAATATCAGAGTGTCTTGGATGTAAGAACTTTCACTTTGGGAAAATTTTGTTTCAGTGTTATATCCTGGAATATCTATATGTATCTAAATACAGAGATGGGGAAGAAAAGAGAGAGAGAAATGCTATCTCTGTGTGTATGTGTGTGTGTCCTGGGTTGTGATGTAAATTATATTCCTTACCATAGATCTTGTTCAAAAATATTTGAAAGCTAATGGTTTAGAGCTGTATTTGAGAGGGAAAAGACTAGAGGCTGTTAGAAGGTTGTACCTGCCATAAGTTGGGTAATAAGAAATGTAAAGGTGGAAACCAGGTTAGCGATAACAAATATATAAGGAAAAAAGGGAGGGAAGGAGTGAAATTTGTTGACGTTAGTGGCAGATGATAGAGAGAAAAAATGTTTTCTAGACATCAGTGTTCCACTAATAAAGATTAGGAGCACATATAAAAGTAAAGTTGATAAACACAATTGTAAACTTGTTGAGTGTGAAGGCTGATACCAACTTCAGTTGGAGCAGCACATCTGTTGGCTAGAGCCGTATAGGAATCAGGAGAGAGTTAGACACTGAAATAGACAAAGATAGACTTCAAGGAGTCATTGGCACTTGATGATGTTTGAAGCATGGGAAGAAAAGAATCCTAGAGAATATGAATAATTTAAAAAGAAGTACTCCCAGATAAACAAATGATATGAGAGTAACTTGATTAAGAGAGAACCAGAAGAGGCTACACTTCATGGGCTTAAGACTTGGGAGAAAATAGGCAGGTAGAGCATTCAGAGTGAGAAAAAAACTTTTGGCTGGCAAAGATCTATGGAGAAAACAAATTAATATTATCTCTCCAATCAGACTAGAAGGTCTTGCTTCTTCAAGAATGAAACTGCATCATATCTACAAGGCTGAGATAAAATAGTTTGGATCTGAGAAGTTTTATTAACCATATTAACTGTGTCAGGCTAAATAATGTTTTCAAGATTTGGGCTAAAAAATACCAGCATGATTTGTACCTTGAAATTTCACACAATGGCACGAATCAATCTTTTTTCCTCATTACATGGTTGAATATATCATGCAATCTTAGTACCCCCCTATTAAAAAATATAATAAGATACCGCTCACCATCTGAAACAAAAATCTGATTGTATCGCTCTTATTATTTATTTATTTATCTATTTATTTAATTATTTATTTAGTGCCTATTTGGATGCTTTTTATTTCCCTTTATTGCCTTCTTGCTCTGACAACAACTTGTAATACAATATTGAATAGCAATGGTAATGAAGGGCTTCCTTGTCTGGTACCCATTTGTGAGGGGAATGCTTTCAGTCTCTTCCCATTGAAAGTAATGTTAGTTGTTGGTCTTGTATATATACCCTTAATTATGTTGATGAATTTCCCTTCTGTTCCTATTTTGTTCAGCAATTTTCAGTAATAAATGTAGGATTTTGTCAAATACCTTTTCTGTGTCAATTGACATAATCGTGTGGCTTTTTTTCCTTTATTTATGTGATGAATTTATGTTGATTGTTTTTTGAATGTTGGACCATCCTTGCATACCTGGTATGAATCTCACTTGGCAGTAATGTTATTTTTTTGATATGCTGTTGGAGTCTATTGGCTAAAATTTTGTTGAGAATTTTTGCATCTACGTTCATGAGGGATATTGTCCATAATTTTCTTTTTTAAAGGTATCTTTGCCTGGCTTTGATATTAGGTTTATGCTCACTTCATAAAATGACTTTGGGATTGTTTCTTCCTTTTCTATTTTCTGGAATAGTTAGAATAAAATTGGTGTCAGCTCTTCTCAGAATGTTTGGTAGGATTCTCCAGTGAAGAAGTGTAGACTGGAATTATTTTTGTTGTTGTTAGTAGTTGTTATGACCTGTTCAATTTCTTCTTTTGTTATGGATCTATTCAAATTTCCTACCTCAGTCTGTGTTAGTTTAAGTAGGTAGCGTGTTTCCAGAAATCTGTCCACGTCTTCTAGGTTTTCAAATCTGTTGGAATACAGTTAGTCATAGTATCCTAATAGTATCTTTTTATTTCAGATGGTTCTGTTGTGATGGTGCCCATTTCATTTCTTATTCATGTTATTTGCATCTTCTCCTTCTTTTCCTTTGTTAAATTGCCAGTGGTTTGCCGATTTTGTTAAATCTTTCAAGGAAGCAATTTCTAGTCTTATTGATTGTTTCTATTGTTTTTCTATTTTCTGTTACATTTATTTCTTCTCTGATCTTTATTATTTCTGCTGGTGACTGCATGCTTTTTTTTTTGTTGCTCTTTTTCTCTTTGTTGGATATGTGAGGTTAAGGTGTTTGATTTTGGTTCTTTCTTCTTTTTTGATGTGTACATTTAT
Source organism: Orycteropus afer afer (assembly GCF_000298275.1). Lineage (NCBI taxonomy): Eukaryota > Metazoa > Chordata > Mammalia > Tubulidentata > Orycteropodidae > Orycteropus > Orycteropus afer. The sequence continues at coordinate 4,722,432 of NW_006921789.1, forward strand.
TACTATAAATTCCCCTCTGAGCACTGGTTTTACTGTGTCCTGAAGGTTTTGATATATTGTATTTTCATTCTCATTTAATTCAAGGAATTTTTTTAATTTTTTTATTTCTTCTATAACCCCATAGTTTACAAGCACGGTGTTATTCAGTTTCCACGTGCTTGCTGTATTGTTTTTAATCAAGGGAAAACTGATACAGGACACAGCCTTTCTGACTAAATAAAGCCAACCTCCAGAAGCAGAGGAAATATTGGAAAAGGAAGAAGTAAAATCAGTATTCAAGAAGTTTGTCTTGAAAGGAAAAGGAGAGATAGGACATTAGCTCAAGGAGAATGTCAGGTGATGGGATTTTTTTTTTTTTTTTAATAGTATGAATACTCTCTTAGTTTCCTAATGCTACTATAACAGCAATATCCCAAGTAGGAGGGTGACTTTAACAACCAAATCTATTTTCTCACAGTTCAGGAAGCTGTAAGTCTGAATTCAGGGTGCCAGCTCTTGGGAAAGGCTTTCTCCCTCTGTCATCTCTGGGGGGAAGGTCCTTGTCTCTTTTTAGCTTCTATTCCTTGGTTCCTTGGTAATCTGCATGTGGCATGTGTGACCCTTGGTGATCTGCATGTATAGTATCTTCACCTCTGTGCTTTCTTGCTTCTCTGTGCCTTATCTACTCTTTTTCTATCTCAAAGGTGATTGGCTCAAGACACACCCTACACTGACATGGTCTCATTAATACAGCAAAGAAAGTCCTATTCTCAAATAGTATTATATCCAAGATATAGGGGTTTAGGATTTACAACCCATATTTTTTGAGGACACAATTCAATCTACAGATACCAAACAAAATTATATAAGAAAAACTCATAAAGAGAGAGAAGATGAAAGTAAATGAAAAGATGATTTAAAGTGTGAAAATCCCAAGGAGGTATGAGAGGATGGGACTGAAGACAGGTGGAAATAGATTTGGGCAAGTGGAGAACATCTGCCAGTGAGAAAGGAAGGCAAAGTTTTTATAAGTGGAGAGTAAGTTGCAAGAATTTTTACCGAAAGATTTATGTTTTAATTAAGTTGGAAACAATTAGGGAATTTGAAACCTGAAGCCAAAGATTGTACAAGTAGCAGAGATAAATTAGACAAGGGCTGAACAGTAAGAGGTAAAATTCAGGAGAGGTACCATGAATCTCTAGTAATACCAAACTATCACTATATGATATGTTATATGATTTTCTCCAGTTTGTCTCTGAGAATCCAAAAGTTTGGACTGACCTGTACTTGTGGTTTTTATGTGGAAGATGAGAGTGCAATATTGCTGTGATTAATGATAAGAGACTGGTCATAATGATGAACTGTGGGTCTGGGCTGGGTAGGAAATGTAGGAAAGGAGAGAGATTTTGGATTCAAAGAATGCATAGTGGTCTAGAGTCTGAATATCGAAGAAAAGATATTTGGCAAATATGAATGTAAGAGAGTGGAAAGACTAGTTAGTAGTTTTGGTCAAGTAGTAATATTCTGTAGTCTAAGATTTGAAACATTAAACAATTCTATGGGATTGAGTTGCTGAAGTAGAGGAGTTGAGGAACTAAAGAAGTAAGAAACAAGGATATTAGAGAAGTTGTCCACAGCTGTGTCTCTGAAGTCACTCAGGATGATGAGGGACAGACAGCAATGTGTCAAGTGTTAGTAAAAGTGGGGAAATAATTAGGACTCTAGTAGATAACAGGATTGGAGAGAGTAGAATATCAAGATGGCGTGATGTTTTGTCATAGTGTGCTATGGAATAGGAAGGACAACAGTTTACATTCAACAGAGGCTATAAAGGACATGGGGTCCTTGGGAGATCCTGCTTCAGATGAGGAAGGAAAACAGACTGGCTAGTCTCTTGTTAGAGACATGGGGTGATTTGCTTATATAAGGAGGAAAAGAAACTGAACAGCAATAAGAAAACAGACTTAGAAAGGAGAAGACACAGAGCAGAGTTGGAGAATCTGGAGAAATTTCACATTCAAAATGGTGGTGAAAGATGTTTGAGGAAGCAGGTATTAATTACGCCTCCTTATTTTCACTAGTTAATAGTTTAGCCAAGGTGGAAGTCGGTATATAATGGACCTGTGCCCAGTGTTGTTGGGAAGCTCGGGGAGCCTGAGTGCAAACAGGAAAGAAGAAGAAAGAAGAAGGGCTTCTATGCCCAGCAAAGCTTGAGGACTATTTTCTTCTTTCTGTTACATGTACCTTTCCTCCATCCTTTTTTCTTATGTATGTACAGCACTAATAGAAAAGCAGTAATGGTTACTAGAATTATGTAAACTGATCCGATGATAAATTGCTTTTATAATACACCTTTAAAGTTAGTTGGCAAGGTTGTTTGTGTATTTTGACATGTTCATTTATATTTATTGGGTTTATCTCTTGTTTCTGATATTTGAAATATTACTGAATAATGGCTTATGACTACTTAGGATTGGGAGGAAGCAACCAACACATATAGTGATAAGCACACCTTGTTGATGAAGGAATCACCCTTATTAATCTTGAGTTTCTTAAAAATTATTTTAAAATATTGATAAGCAGCCATTATCAGTAGTTTTATTACTATACTGTGTATGTGTGCTGTTTTTGTGCTCCATGCTTTTAGTACATACTCTTTCAGAGGTTTCTTAGACATTGGCTTCAAGATAAGAGTGATAATTATTTGTTGGCATGTTGATAAGGATCAAAAATCCTACAGCCTTCAGTAGGATTACACTTCAACATTAAGAAAACACAAATCCTTACAACTGGACTAATAAGCAATATCATGATAAATGGAGAAAAGATAGAAGTTGTCAAGGATTTCATCTTACTTGACTCTACAGTCAACACCCATGGAAGCAGTAGTCAAGAAATCAAATGTATTGTATTCGGCAAATCTGTTGCAAATGACCTCTTTAAAGGGCTAAAAAGCAAAGGTGTCACTTTGAGGACTAAAGTATGCCTGACCCGAGGCATGGTGTTTTCAGTTGACTCAAATTAATGCAAAAGTTGGACAATGAATAAAGAAGACAGAAGAAGAATTGATGCATTTGAATTATGGTGTTGACAAAAAAATATTGGATATACCAGGGACTGGGAAACAGTCAAATCTACCTTAGAAGAAGTACAACCAGAATGCTCCTCAGAAGGGAAGATGACTAGCCTTTGTTTCCCTTACTCTGGACATGTTATCAGCAGGGGACCAGTCTCTGAAGAAGGGCATCATGCTTGGTAAAGTAGAGGGTCAGCAAAAAAAAAGGAAGACTCTCAATGAGATCGATTGACACAGTGACTGCAACAATGGGCTAAAACATAGCAATGATGGTGGGGATGGCCCAGGTACAGACAATGTTTTGTTCTGTTGTACATAGAGTCACTAGGAGTTGGAAGCACTTTGATGGCAACTAACAACAACAAAAGTTGTAAACACAACAAACAAGTGTTTTTCAAATGCCAAATAGAATGATGAATAATTAAAATGAACAATACAATCATTATTTACACTTTCTGGTAAGTGTGAATACCATCATAAGGTATAAATGTTGAAAGCGGATGACTTCACACTAGTTGATTCTTTTGTTTGTATCTTCTTCATTATTTTATAAATTTTAAAATTTATTCAGCAATGGACTCCCTCCCCTCCACCCCCCCAAAAAATATATATTTATATGTATATATCAACACTAGGTTAAAGTAGCTCAGCCCTGATACTAATCTCAGATTAGAAGTGACTGAATGTCCTACCATTTATGTGGGTTATGATAGCAGCAATCAAGTAGCCACTTAAGCAAAAGAACTAAGTAAAATATTATGTTCTCTAACCCCAGGAACATATGTCATCTCAGAGTGTAGGAAGCCTTCGCTGACACTAAGGGGCCTGCTCAGCACTCTGGCTCCCACAGAGAGTTGTCCTCACAGACACTTTAAAATTGAATTATTGTGTATTTCTCTCAGCTTTAGTGGCATGAACACTGAGGGTGCATTCTAAAGCAGGTCTAAAACAGTGTTTGTAGGCTGATTGATTTAGGCACACTTCTTCTAAGAGGGATTATCCAGAGAACATGATCTTATATGTGGAAGTGTCCATTTAAAGAATCACACAGTTGCCAACACTGCCACTGGTTATTTTAGGCTGTCAAAGGAGGAATGAGAAAAAATGAATAAGGATTTCAAAAGGCTGAGCTGATGATAAAGAGAGGTGTAGGTGCCTGTCACAGGTTATTGACCTCTGTTGAAGCACATCTGATGACAGTAACAAGCACAGCCGATCTTGGGTAAATCATGACCTCACCCACACAGAGCATGACTACCACAAGGAGGAGGCATGCAGTGCCACTCACTGGCCTTTTTTGTATATATTTAAATTTTTTCACTCATTTTGTTTAAAATAGGTAATTGTTATGGATAGAATTGTGTCACCCCAAAATATGTGTTGGAATCCCATCCCCTGTACCTGTGGATGTAATCCCATTTGGGAATTTTGTGTTATGTTAATGAGGCCATATCAGTATGCGGTGTGTCTTAAACCTACTCAGTTTTGAGATATAAAAAGAGGAGATTAGGCACAGAGACAAGCAAACACAAATGAGGAAAGATAGATGCTACAGTGAAGATCATCAAGGAGAATAACACTAGAGAAGCTGAGACAAGGATTTTCTTCCAGAGCTGAGAGAGCCTTCCCTTAAGAGCCAGTACCCTGAATTTAGATTTCCCTCCTAAACTCTGAGAAAGTAAATTTTTGTTCATTAAAACTACCCACTCATGCTATTTCTTTTATAGTAGCACTAAGAAACTTAGACACAAATATATTCCCATAGTGTAAAATTATAAAGTCTCCTTTCCACCCCTATCCTCCAGCCACTCAATTCCCTCCATATGGGCAACCATTGTTTATACTTTAAATAAATAAAAATAATGTGGTAGTATGCAATATTTGTTCTGCAACTTGATTTTTTTTAATTAAAAACAAATCTTAGAGGCAGTTCTATGTCAATAACATATAATTTCCTCCTTTTTAATTGCATAATATTTTATTACATTAAAGAATATATATTCCCCCATTGATGATTATTTTGGTTGTTTCCAGTGTTTTGCCCTTAGAAATAGTGCTGCAATGAGTAAAATAACATTTTGCACGAATAAAGGCATATCTTCAGGACATATTCCTTGAACTAGAATCTGAGAATCTGCACATTTGTAATTTTAATAAATATTTCCAAATTATACTCCCATGTATGAGAGTGTAATTTTCTTCATTCTCACTAAATCAGTACCTTATCAAATTTTTTGATCTTTTGCAAAATTATATAGTTTAATTTTCATTGGTCTTGATGTGAATGAGTTGAACATCTTTACCATGTTAAGAACCACTTACATTTGTTTTTCTGTGCATTTCTATTTAACTGTTTATTATTTCTCCCCAGTTTTCTAATGGGTTGTTGGTTTTGTCTTAGGAGTACTCAGTGGTTTTAAATTAAAAAAAGAAAAAAAAAGTAAAAAAAAGTTTGAAAAGCCCCTTTTAGACAATAAGTTTTCCCAGTATAATTGTGACAGTTGTCCCTAAAGTAGGAAAATGATTTCCACTTTTAATTTGTGTTCAGTTATAAATATGCATTGGAACCCAGTCTTTTAGTAGTGCATGTGCTGACCTGAGTGCCCATTTTGTACAGTGTGAGGTAAATGTCTCAAAAATGAAGCATGTTCATATTTTCAAAAAATGGAATAGTCGTTAAGCCATAACATTTAAGAAAAAAATATTCATAGTCTATAAAATCAGAAAGCTCTTTATTAATAGTAAGGTTCTTTTATAAAAGCATTATTTCTTTTATATTGGAAGATTGTAAAATCTACAAGGGCCACTTTGGCAGTTTAGGAATTGTTTATTATTTGAGGTTGTAATGTATTAGGTTTTGATGTTGTTTCTAATGCACCAAGTTTACTGTTGTCATTTCTCCTAGAAAATCTTCTGAGACAAAATGAATATGATAGAGGTTAATAGCTAGCTAAAGGTACTTGCACTTTATAAGTAGCATAGGGTAACACTGTTATATTAATTCTGGGTGAATTTTTTCTTGTTAAATTTTGCTGAAAGTGTTACATTTTAATTAGTCTCTGGTATAAGCCATGATTTCAAAAAGGCAAATAATGTAATTTCTCCTAATATATATTTACTCTAGAAGAAGGAATATAAAGATTGCCTATAATGGCTTAGTCATTGTCTATAAAGGCTTAGTCAAATATTTTACCCAGATAATCTGTGGCAATAATTTGATAGAAAGGATATTTTCCTCCATGACATCAAAGAGACTGTGCTGGACTTGGAAAAACAGTAGACGTCCAGATTCCTATAAAAGAAATGATCTGAAATTTGAAGTTGAGTAATAGATACATAGGTAGATTTTAAAACTCTTTTTGTGCATTTTTCATCTCTAAGAGGCAAAAAATTTTCATTTTTCATATTCCTGAAAAAAGGAATAGTATTCTGTAATTGTCCTGAAATCACTCTTACTCAAACTCTTAGATATATGGTTTCAACTCTCATTTCCTTTGTTGTTTGTGTTGTTAAGTTAGCATTTATTAAGTGGTAAGTGTGTGCTAGCATGTTTAATACACCTCCTTCAATCCTCACAAAAAACAAACAAAAGAAGGGACTATCATTAGCCCCACTTTATAGATGAGGAAATCGAGATTCTGTGAAGTTAATTAACTGGCTTAGGATCACCCTACTAAGTAAGCAGTAGAACTAGAGCTTAAACCAAGGCCAATCTGACTCTAAGCCCACAGTAACCATCACCACTGCCTTGTTAGGTTCAAACACACCAGCCCCTCCAAGGAAGAAAGATGGGACAATCTACTTCCATAAAGGTTTACCACTTCGGAAACACAAAGAAGGTTGCTGTGAGTCGGAATCAACTTGATGGCAGTAAGCACTTTTTCAATAAAATCTTACACAGAACTATGGATGGCATTCAAAATATTTTATAATCAATATAACCAAATTACTGAAAAAATCATAGAAAGGGCACATTTTAATCTGAACAGATGCCTACAACCAGTTGCTGCTCAATAAATTTAGAAAGATAAAATGGAGCTATTCTGACTAATTTTAGTGTGGAAGATAATACATCACCCCTGTGGTCTGCCTGACACACCCTTTGGAAGAAGCACCTTCCATCCCCATTTCTCCTTGGGACTTGATATTAAAAGAAAAAAAAAAAAAAAACCTCATAAACCCTCACATTGTATTAATCCATAATCTAATAGAAAAGCTTATGTTCCTCTTATCTATACTCTTCGTGAATATCTGGACATGAAGATAGGGATGTTTTTGCTGTTGTTATGTGCCATCGAGCCTAGTGATGCTATGTACAGCAGAAGGAAACACTGCCAGTCCTCCATCCTCAATCGTTGCTATATTTGAGCCCATTGTTGCAGCCATTGTGTCAATCCATCTCGTAGAGGGTCTTCCTCATTTTGCTGACCCTCTACTTCACCAAACATGATATCCTTCTCCAAGTACTGGTCTCTTCTGATAATATGTCTAAAGTAAGAGAGAGAAAGTCTAGCCATCTTCCTTTTAAGGAGCATTCTGGCTGAACTCCTTCCAAGAGAGATTTTTTTTCATTCTTCTGGAAGTCCATGGTATATTTAATATTCTTCACCAACACCAGAATTCACCTAATCATGTTTAATGTCATCATTAAGGTGTCTGACCAAAGAAGAGGTGACTGTCTTTATATACAGCACAGAGTTGTTTAGAAGAACAATATTTATACTCTATTTATACTTTACATATGTAGCGATGACAATCTTGCCACTCGTAATTTTGGTCCAATTAAGAGTTCTGAAAAACGGAAGTAAAGTACCATACCTACTTTCCCATAACGTTGACCTATAATATATCATTAATCCTACTTTAAATGTATCGATTTAAGTATACTGACAAGAGAAGCACTTAGGAGATGCCAAGGAGCATGACTAAGTGCAGTTGCTCTCCTTGACAGGTAAAATGCTACAGCAATTCAGTAGAAGCCATTTAGCATTAGCAATCAGAAAACCTACACTTTAAATGTGACTTCTTCCCATACTATCTCTGCATACTATCTAAGAGATAAGGATGGATTACCCCCCTTCAGGAAAAAAAAAAAAAAAAGCATATATAGGCAAGTGCTTAGGGTATCAAGAAAATAGGGACACCCTTGTCCAAAGCAAAAACCCATAGATGCCAAGCAGACAGGATACACGGAAAAGCAAGCACTGGAGTAGAAGTGATCTAGCAAAGCACTAAATAAAATGTATACCAGCTCCAATAAGGGAGAATGTGTTGGTGGGAAATAGAGTTCATGCAAGGTGATGAAGATGCCCATGAACAAAGTTGTTTAAAGTATGAGGACACTATTACACCTTCATTGACATCTATCTCCTATGATCTCCTTCTGTGTAATTGAAACTCATCATCTTGGCTTGTCTTAAGAGTATCACAGCCATTGAGTCCATTTTGACTCATAGTGACCATCTTTGGGTTTCTGAGGTGATAAATATTTATGGAAGTAGATTGCCCATCTTCCTTCAGTGGAGCAGCTGGTGGGTTTAAGCCACCAACCTCCTGGTTAGCAGTTAAATGCCACCAGAGATCCTTAAGAGTATACTACTTCTTTTTAATAAACAAAAGGTAGAAGTGGACTGTCAATTCTAACTCTTGCTACATTCACCCAAAGGTAACTGAGTCCAACATGACAAATTACTGGGAAAGGGCAGATTATTATTACTAGATAAAAGATCTCTGATCCATTCTTGTGCATCCATGTCTACTGATCCTGCAACTCCAGCCAGGAAGGCCAGCAGTGCTCTTTGCCGTGATCCAAACACAAGAGTATGCTCTTGGGCACGTACGTCCTGGTAAACAATCAGTAGGAACTCCAGTCCCAGATGACATGCAAAAGCAAAGGAACTCGAACAAGCTGATTATTGCAAAGAATTCAATCAAGTTACTTTTTAACTGTATAGCACTTATTTATGTACAGAGTTATGTCCTAAGTTTTATAAACTATACTATTTATAATTAAAGTGTGTCTGGCATACACACAGATGCAATTTAGCACAGAGTTAATATAATATTAACATGGGTAATAATTTAACTTAATACTTACATAGCAAACATTCAAAAAACACTGGAAGAATCAATGTTTACCTAACGTTAAAAGTTTTAATTTATGTGTCAAGTGAGTTTCAATTTTTATTTTCTGTTGCACAGGATACAGTGCTTGACATTACGCTCTATATGCTAATAAATGTATTATGCGTATTAAGAGGATGCAAAATTCACTATCTATTTATTGTGCAAAATATGTTTCAGTTTTACAACAAACGTTTACAATTCATCATCCAAGAAGGCAACAAAAGATATTTATCAGAGCATTTCATTTATATTTTATCAGAATACTTACACATCTTTTTCTAACAAAATTGAACAATATCTTGAGGAAATAAATAGATATGTAGATAATAAAAATTATGTAATGTATTCTGTTTTCCATTTTCCTTCAGATTGATTTTCTTTTAAGAAATTTACTGAAATTATTATGACTTGCAAAACAAACTTGCTCATTGAGAAAGCGTGCTATTGTTACCTCAATTATGTACATATCATTGAATATAAGACTTGAATAATTGCACAAAAATAAGATATATATTGTTTAAATTTTGTATATGATAACAATTATGTTTTCCTTTTCATTTTGGACCAATCAGATATTAATTAGCTCATGTTCAGTACTCTCTCATTGACCACCGAAAGTCATGCCAGTAGCACTAAATCATGTGACTTTTGACATATCTCATCTTCTCCTGCACAAATCAACCAAAATGCAACTTCAAATTGTGCATACTCTTGTATTTGTATCGTGCTCTTTGCAACCGCTCTTGCCCCCATTGGGTATCAGCAGTAGTCCAATGAACTGTGAAGACACAGCATCAAAAGACAGAAAGTGAATACACAGGCTTTTAAGTATCGTTTCAAGACAAAAAAAATCTGCAAAGGCCCTCCAACAAACATCATATGACAAATGATTGAATTATTTCCAACTGCCTTGTAAGTACTATTTCTTTTGACTGTCTCCGACCTGAAGAACAAAATTACATGTTCTAAATCAATAAATTTTTAAATATAAATTTTTGTTTTAATGTCAAAATTTAAATGTAAATTTTATAAATTTTACTTGTTTTATAAATTTTATTTATTCTTAATTATTCAAATGTATTTGCTATGGTAGAAACAAATTTAAAAAGTAACACAATTTTATATCCAGGAAAATGAAATGGCAACAACTAAGTGGGAGCAAAAAAAATGAAAGCTCACCTAAGATAAAAAGAAAGGGATTTGTGAATTCCTAAACACAAATCCAAAATTAACTTCCTTTTTAAAACATATTGACTTCTTACTTCAAAACATAAGAGACTTCTCCCATTGAACACTCAAGTTTAATGAGTGCAAAGCATTATACTAGTACTGCTAGTGTTGAAATTACTAGTAGCAATGTGAATATAACAGAATTTGTTTCCAATTTTGCATCCATTCTTTGCTGTAGTGAAAAAATTAATAATGGTGTAGGAAGTTAAAATTTTTTGTAATCTGAAATTCATATATCTGCAGACCCCATAAATAACAGAAATACAGATCCTATTCGTGGAATAATTTTTCTTCTAATGATGTAAAATATTGGTTGAAAAGATGACCAAGTGATTGTCAATAACATCGCAATGAACCACTTGAAAATTCATGTCAAAAATTTCAGAATGGTAAACAAACAAAATTCTGTAGCCAAAATATATTTCTAGGGTGCAAAGCTAATGGTGAAAATTATAAGAAGGAGTGGCTACTGTGACTCCATCAATTGGCTCTAAATATTGTTTTGTTTGCAAACTATTCAGTCCTAAATCATTGAATTCTTTATTTGCTTTGGATTGATTTAGCAATTGGTGCAACTCAAACTTGATTGATAAACATAAAGACAGTTCAATTCACAGAAACTGTATGTTGTCATATTTAAATCAAAGGTGTCCTGGCTTAAATAGTGAACTGGAAATACAAATTAATTAAGAATGTCAGTATTGAAAAGCCATGTTGTAATGCACTGTTGCTGTCATAACAATCAGTGAATGTAGACTCTTTTTTCGGGAAGAAATGAAGTGTTTGGGTCCCCCTAGAATGAAAATTTTGGGGTTTACTTGAACTTGTTGCTCAGTTTGATCCCTTTTTAGCAGGTCACATCTCAAAATATGGTAACACAAGAGAGGGCAACCCAGCACATATGTCTAAAACAATGTGAAGAATTAATAAACTCAGTAAGTGATAAAGTCTGATCAACTATTTTCAGTGAAATAACTACAGCTCAATACTTCAGTTTGTATGTGGATTCCACTCCTTATCTTTCTCATGCAGATCAGCTAAGTTTTGTTTTCAGATACATATCTACAACAGATGGAAAGCCTATCCAATGATAGATATATCACATTTACTAGCTTAGAAGTCAAACCAGTGATGAAATTGCAAATTAAATACTTAATTATTTATGTGAAAATTGTGAAATTGATTTTTCTAAGTGGACAGGCCAGTCCTATGACAATGTTGCCAATACATCAGAGCATTATAAAGGCATGCAACAGAAAAATTTTACAAAATAATGAATATGCCATTTTCATACCACATGCTTCTCATTCACTTAATCTTATAGGACAAAGCACAAATAGATTGTTGTCCCAAAGCAGCTGATTTCTCAGTTATTGTACACATTTTTTTTTGCTGCCTCTACAGATGAGCAATTCTTAAAATTTATTTATGCAATGGTTGAATATTAAAATGTCTTTCTAATACATATTAGGAAGTGTGTGCTGTAACAAAAAGGGCAATTCTGGAGTCATGCACTCAGATTCTAGATAGATGCCTTAGAAAATATTGCTGAAGACCAGACACAAAAAAGGCAATACCAAAAGGAAACTGAAAACATTGCCAAGAAAATGCAAATACTAGAGTATGTATTTATGTTGGTTATGTGGAATAATATATTGCAGCATTTTCATCATGAGTCAAGTTCTCCAAGATTGAGAAGTAAATTTAAAGACATGCACAGATCTCTACCAATCATTAACAGTATATTTACATAATATTAAAAAAAATTAAAATTCTGAAACACAGCAAAACAAATACTGTTAAATACTGATTTTCAAGCAGTTCACCATCGCAGAAGCATTAGATAGAAACAAGGGAGTGACAGAAGTGTTGCAGAAGTATCAGCAAGTGTTGGAGATTGACTTTGCATAAGCGCATACTACACCATCATTCACACACTTGAATTTTGCATGGAAATAAGGATGAAAATGAATTCCAGTCAAGTAGATTTTCCTTCTTAAGCAATGTAGGTATACCTGATGAAGAATGCATGAAGGCATCCTGGAAATTAATGCAGGCTTATCCCAATGACTTAAATACAAACCTTTAAGAAGAAGTGTGATAGTTTCATTGTTACATGAGAACTAAGTTTACATAATAAGGAAAGGCAGATATTATTCATGGAGGTTTTGAGCTACTCTCCTTTAAAGAGCAAGTTTCAGAGTATCGTCTGACATCTATTTTGATCTTTTCTTTTGATCTTTTCTTCCTTTCCTGTCTTTTTAATGATCTTCTGCTTTCTTCATATATGATGTTCTTGATGTCTGGTCTTCAGTCATTGGTGGGACATTTGTTAAATATGTTTCTTCAAGTGGTGTCTAAATTCAGGTGCATTATAATCAAGGTGATACTTTGGCTCTTGTGGACTTTTTAAAATTTACTTCCATTTCACCTTGAACTTGCTTAGGAAGAATCAATGGTCAGCTTCTGGGCTGACTGATGATATTGAGCTTCTCCATCACCTCTTTCCACAAAAGTAGTCATTTTGATTCACATGTATTCTATCTGGTGAGGTCCACACTTAGAATTTCCATTTACATTGTTGAAAAAGGTATTTGCAATGAACAAGTCATTGGTCTTGCAAAATTCTATCATGCAGTCTCTGGCATCATTTCTTTCACCAAGTCCATATTTTCCAAATAACAATATTTCTTTTTTGTTTCCACCTTTTGCATTCCAATCACCAGTAATTCTCAATATATCTTGATGTCATGCTTGGTCAATTTCAGACTGTAGAAGCTGGTAAAAATCTTTTCATTTCTTCATCTTTTGCTTTAGTGGTTAGTTTGTACATTTGAATAATAGTAGTGTTAATTGGTCTTCCTTGTAGGCTTATGGATGTTATCCTATCACTGACAACATGGTACTTCAGGATAGATCTTGAAAAGTTCTTTTTGACAATGCATATGACACCATTCCTCTTCATTTTATCATTCCAGGCATAGTAGAGCATATGATTGTCTGATTCAGTAGGGCCAATAACTGTCCATTTCAGCTCACTAATGTCTAGGATATAGACCTTTATGTGTTCCATTTCACTTTTGACAACTTCCAATTTTCCTAGATTCATACTTCATACATTCCACGTGCCAATTATTAATAAGTGTGTACAGCCATTTCTTCTCATTTTGAGTGAAGCCACATCAGCAAATGAGGGTCCTGAAAGCTTTGCTCTATCCACATCAATAAGGTCAACTCTATTTTGAGGAGGCAGTGCTTCCCCAGTCATATGTGAGTGCACTCCAACCTGAGGGGCTCATTTTCCAGCACTATATAGACAATGTTTCACTGCTATTCATGAAGTTTTCCTATAATATAGTGGATGGTACTTCACCACTATTCAAAAGGTTTTCAGTAGCCAATATTTTTCTGAAGTGGATGGCCCAATTCTTCTTCCCAGTGTGTCTAAATATAGAAGCTCCACTGAAATCTGTCTACCCTGGGTGACCTTGCTGGTATTTGAAATACCAGTGGACACTTCCAGAATCACAGCAACACGCAAGCCACCAGTTTGACAAACTGACAGACGAGTGGTCCCTAAAGAGACTGAAAAACACTTTGCATATAACAATGATTCCAAAAAGACTCTATTCATTATCCTTATTATATATGGAAGTAGCTATTGTTCTGCTGCTTCACTGTGATGAAATCACTGAAGAATTCATAAAACCAAATAATAGAAAAAATGTTTTTAATTATAATATGTTAAAGATGAAAGATCTGTTTAAAGATAAAATATAGTAACTTATATTTGTTTTCTAATAATCAATTTTTCCTTAATGATATCTTTTCTTTGTTTACAATTATAGCATTTATTATGAAACAAGCATCAAAACTGAGTTTGAGCTTTTTAAAGAAAAATTGGTAAAATTAAATTTTTCACTATCGGGGATCAACAGAATTTTACATTGACTGTTAGTTAAATAAGTAAGTTTATTGACTGATTTTCTATGTTGTGGAATATTCTTTTTGTAGAAAATATGGTATAAGTAAAAATCTCAGTACTCCATATCCACTAATATTTTATAATTTGGTTCATCACATTCTGCTAAAATGGTATGTGACACTTTGCCTTCAATCACTATAACATTATACATATTATA
>NW_006921789.1:4737468-4783802 GCF_000298275.1 Orycteropus afer afer
GGGGGGTGTGTGGCCTGAATTTCATTTACTTAGTTTTATTTTTGTTTGTGATATTCTTTGAGAGAGTCCTTCAACACCTGTTAACATCAATCCCAGTAGTCTCTGGGTGGAACAAATGGTTAAGCACTTGACTACTAGCAAAAGTTTGGCTACTGAAACCTATCCAGAGACACCTTAGAAGAGAGGCCTGGCTGTCTGCTTCTGAAAGATCACAGTATTTAAAATCCTATGAAGCAGTTCTACTCTGCACACATGGGTTTGCCATGAGTCAGAACTGACTCAACAGTAACCAACAACAACAATACATCCAGGGGAAATGTCCCTGCATATCACTTGCAGTTAGTGCTCAACTAAAGTTGGGCAGTTTGAACTCACCCAGCAGTGCCAGAGGAGAAAGGCCTGGTAATGTGCTTCTGTAAAGATTATGCCAAGAAAGCCCAATGGAGCAATTCTGCTCTATAACCCATGGGGCTGCCATGCATCGAACTTGAAAGGAACAGGTTTTTTGTGTTTGCTTGTTTTTGTTTTTCTTTTTGCTCCAGTTGAAAAACAAAGAGTGTGATTATAAAATATAATTTATGGCCTTCTCAGGACAGAAATCTCAGCTCACTTCTCAGAATCACAGCCACGCCTTAGCCCTGCCTTGCCAATGTTGTATGTGCCAAGGCCAGCAGGAAGCAAGGCTTCTGCATTTCATTGGCACTTTCCCATTTTCTATGGCTTGATGTCCGAATATCTTCCCTCTTGCTCCTCATTTTCCTATTAGTGTCTTCCTTGTGCCCATTTTGATGAGGGTTACCACAATGTACCCCTAATTGTAACAGCTCCTCATCCTTGCCCTGCAAGTCACAATGTAAACTGCCACCACCATCTCTTCAGGCCCCTTAACTCTCAGAGACACCACTCTTAAGAGCATTTCTGATTCGTCTCCTGCAGACGGGCTCTTATCCTTGTCTTCATTGACTGCTGTCATTGATACAGGCAATCATGCTCTCCATCTCAGCTGTTAAGTCTCTGGTCCTCATCTCCTCATCTGCCTCCTGGTTCTTTCTTGAAGCTTCCTGTTAGGTAGTAATTTCCTCAGCCATCTAAAGATAATAACATTTCAATAGTGAAGCTGAGATAAACTGCTAGGTCCATCTAATGTGGCCTCCTGCCACTGGAGGAGGAGAGACTGCACCACACAAGATGTTTTCACATCTTCTTTCAGTGTTTCCTCTAACATCTATTCATAGCCTAAAGTGAATTATTATTCTGAAGGTAAGTTCTTCCCTTATGTCCAAGCGAAATATCCACTGATTTAGTTTGCGTGTTGTATTTACCACTTAATCACTTCCGGAGAACTTCTTTTTCTTTTCCTTTTTTTTTTTTTTTAAGCTTTTTATTGTGATTTGGGTAAATTTTACAAAGCAGATTCTTTTCTACTTAACAGTTCATACACATTTTGTTTTGTGACACTAATTACTAACCCTACAAGGTTATAGCTCATTTCCCACTTCCTCTCTATGGTTTCCCTTTCCCTATGTTCTTCTTGCCTATACATTCTTTCCTCCTTAGATTTCTCCCTGTGCAAATGCTGCCCTTCTAATCTCTCATGGTTGATTGCACTAAGGAGTGCATCTCTCTCAGGTAGTTGTTCCACTGGTAGCCCTCTCTTGTTTGACTGAGAGTTAAGCCACCGGAGTCAGTCCAGTTCTAGGCCCAAAGGCTGACTTGAGGCCATAGTCTTGGAGGTTTCACTACTCTCTATCTGACTAGTAATCCTGTTCTTATTTGTAGTTCTTAGTTTACATCAAGTCAGCTCCAACTACTGAAATGGAAACCTTATGTGTAACAAAATAAAATATTGCCTGGTTCTACACTAGGATTGTGAAATTGTGAAATTGCTGGCATGTTTGAGCCCATTGTTACAGTTACTGCTTCAGGACATCTCCTTGAGGATTTCCCTCCCTTTGATGACCTTCTACTTTACCAAACATGATGTCTTTTCCTAGCTGTTGGTCTTTCCTGATGACATGTCCAAAGGAAGTGAGTCAAAGTCTCACTATCCTTGCTACTAAAGAGCATTCTGGTTATATTTCATCTAAGACTGATTTGTTCATTCATCTAGCAGTCCACAGTATATTTACCAATGAATTTTTTATGTAGGCCATAAGAAATAGAGAATCTCAAAATTGAAAAGTCATCTAGTCATCTACTTTTTATTTTTATTTCTTTTCCCTTAACACACACCCAAAAATAAATAAATAAATTATATTTTATTAAATATAGATGAGATAAAGTTTATAGAAAACATTAGAGGATAAAATGTTCCCAATTGGCTTAGTGCTACCAAGGTAGCAAAGACAAAACCTAGTGGGAAGTTTTTTTTTTTTTTTTTTTTTTTTTTATGGTCAAGTCCACAGCAAATCAGACTGCATTCTAAAAGCCTTGGTAATGACCTAGTCATCTACTTTTTAAAATACAACCACTGTCAGTAGGGAGTGCTCCTGAAAGGGAATTCACTTCATCCCAGGTGGCTCATGCATTTTTTATCAGTCCTGACCACTAGAAATATTTAAACTGAATCACTGAAATCTGCCTTCCTAAATGTTCCATCCTTTGATTACACTTCCCACACCCCAAGACTTCCCAATAGCTTCCAGGGCAGACATTCTGCCTCTCTAATACAGTGGTCAATGTTTTCTCTAGCACTAGCACAGGGTCATTAACACAGTTGGCTGCTGGATAAATGAATACATGCATATATAAATGAATGAATGAATACAGACTAAGTTTATGTTCTCTTTTGCAGGACAGCCCTTTGTATCTAAGATATGTATGATATATATTCTGAGTCTTCTCCAGACTAGAAAAAGTCTACTAATTTCTCAGAAGGAAAGGTTTAAAGATAGTACTTGTGCAGTTCCCTACCTCTGATCTTCCTGCACTATGTCTAAATATATCTACATAAACTTCAAAAATATTAAAAAGACATTTTGTGTATGAATTTTATATAATCACATATAATCAAACCTCATGGCCATCAAGTTCATTTTCAACTCATAGTGACCCCATGTGTTACAGAGTAGAACCACTCCATGGAGTTTTCTTAGCTGTCATTTTGACAAGCAGACACTATATATACATAGAGAGAGAGAGAGAGAGAGAGAGAGTGATCCCCTTATGTGCCAGTGGTTACAGCGCTTGGCTGTTAACCCAAAGGTTGGCAGCTCAAACCCAGCAGCCCATCCACTAATCTGCTTCCTTGGGAATCCTATGGGGCAATTACACTCTGTCCTATAAGGTTGCTATGAGTTGACCTAATGGCAACTGTTTTTTTTTTTGTTGTTGTTTTTTTACTGTATATGTAATTCAGTTAATTTACTTTTCTAAATAAATAAAGCTACTTCAAAGTGGAGAGCATGAGTAAACAAAAACTAATTAAGAGCAGTCTCATTAATTTATAACAATTATACTTTGGCACTCTGAATCTACTCACAGCTGTTGTTGTTGTTGTTGTTTGCCGTCGAGTCGGCCCCGACTCATAGGGACCCCTCCTTGGGTTTCCGAGGCAGTATCACTACGGAAGTAGGATTGCCCAACCTTCCTTCCGAGGAGTGGCTGGTGGGTTTGAACCGCCAGCCTTCTGGTGAGCAGTCAAGTGCCATAGGCACAACTCACAGCTAGGTAGTTTTATTTAGTATTTTTAAATTAATTTTTATTTTTGGACAGAGGCTTTGTTATAATATTATTAAACTATTTTTTAAAGAAAAAGTTCAACCATAATTCCACCACCCTACAGCAGCTTTTATAATTTTTCTGTTTTTCCCCTTCTTATATAAAAATAATCTTAATTTTAGTTATATGGTATGTATTCTGCATTGCTTTTTCTCCTTAATGCTATATTATACATACTTTTCATGTTATTTTTGGTCTTTAATCTTATACTTTCATTGGCTTCAGAGTACTGCATCAATTTGACATAGTATAACCATTTTCTAATTATTGGTTATGTAAGATAGTTCCAGTTTGTGGTCTCTTACAGAAAATGTCATTAGGAATATTTCATACTTATACTTATTTTCTTCTAAATATCTTGCTATGTTTTAAAATCTTTGTTTTTCTCTATTATCATTTAAAAAGATTTTTTTAAATTTCTGTGTAGAAGAGTTTTGTTTATAGGTAGGCTATATGGTTCCAGTTTTACACCAATTTAGTGAAAGCCTGAAGCCTATAATATCTGACTTTTAGTTGAAATTATGCATTAAGTCCTAAGACATTATTATTTTTTTAATTAATGTTCCATATGTACTTTAAAAGATAGGATTCCTTTTTTAAAATGACTTGTATCTCTTTCATTCTGTAAATATTTATAAATGCTAAATGAATGTCAAGCCTGTGCTAGGAACTGGTAATATAATAGTGAGCAAGGCAGACCGCTTACAGCATTTAAAGTCTTGCAAGGGATAAAACTAAACTAAACCAGTTGCTGTTGAGTAAACCCCAACTCGTGGTTTCTTAGATTAAAACTGTGTTCAGTGGTTAATTTTTCAAAAGTAGATTTCCAGACTGTCTTCCAGAGTAGCTCTGGATGGACTCCAACCTCCAGTTTTTGGTTAGCAGATGAACATGTTAACTGTTTGTACCACCCCAGGACTCCAGCAAGGGATTAAAAAAATGAAAATAAACTGTGATGGGGGTTATGATAGCACCATCAGAGATGCTACCACCCTTAGTCTCAGGCACAAAAAGTCTCTGCCCTTTGTCCCAGATTCAGAAAATCCACTCTGGCCCTTCCCCAGCTGCATGCCTTCTCCCCAGGAAAAGAGATTGCAGGACATCTGTGGGGCATCCTGGACATGCCCACTGGAGCCCACAGCCTCCTTGTAAATCCACCTCAGGATAAGGATCTAGAAGGCCATAGTTCTCTCAAACAACTTAAATGCACTTCCAGGACCAGAGCAGACTTCTCTGGCTCCACCCTCCTCAAGATGGACCTTGCTGCATTTGTGTGCACCAGTGGGTGACTGTTTGGGAAAACTATGAATGTGTTTGAATGTGTGGTCTGTGTTGTCCACACACAGGCAGGAGAAGCCTCTGGCAATCAGCAAGGTAGCAGAGTGGGAAGAGAAGGAGGAGTGGCCACTGACCAAGGACAAGGGCCTGGGGCCATTTCTCCCATGGTCATAGTCCTGTACAAAACTCTGAGGATTCTGGGATTCTAAGTTTGAATCTACTTTTCCATGTGGCTTTGGGGATATGTTTGTCAAGGGAGGAGGATGAAACATATTTTACTGGTTTTAAAATGTTTTGTTAGCTTGATTACAGTTTTAAAATATTTGTGCTTATGAGATGTAGGCCTTCATTTTATTCTTGTCTCATGCAAATTTTGGGGGAGCTTTGGTCACATAGTGCCTAAGGCATTTGACTGTTAACCAGAAGGCTGGCAGTTCAAACCCACCAGCCACTCTTTGGAAGGCAGGTTGGGCAATCTACTTCCATAGTGATATGCCTCCGAAACCCAAGGAGGGGTCACTATCATTCGGATCCGACTCAATGACAGTGAGTTTGGTTTGTTTTTTTGGCAAATGTTGGAGAAAGATCTGGTACAAGCAATATGATGACATCTAACAGGAAGACACAAACTTGTGTCAAAGAAGATTTCTCAGAGTAATTTGTTTCAGCATTGTAGATTTATCCATAGAATTTTCTATTAATGTAATCCACTGCATTTATTGACTAAAGGTAGGAGATTCATAGCATCATCTTAGTAATGCCAAGAATGAACTTGGTGAAATTCAAGAATCAATCGTGTTTAAATCAACTTTTAACATTGTGGAATAAAAACATACTTAGTATCATAAACAATATCTATCTGAAACTAAATACTGGCATCATTCTTAGATGGTAAATATTAACAGTGTTCCTTTTAAACTTAACCAAAGACTAGGTTAAGTCACCCACTGGTGCAAGGTCAATCTTCAAGATGGTGGAGCCAGAGAAGTCTGCTCTGGTCCTTACTTAATATCAGTCTTAAATTTCTAGCCAATTCATTTTGGCTGATACTAATTTCTTTTTTCTTTTCTGGTGGTTTGATGAACAGCTTTAAGTGAGAAGATCTATGTTTTTATTTGCTCCACCACTTTTTGAAAGGCCTTTGTTTTATTGTGGTTTGTAGCCATTGTTGTTGCTGGTTTATATCCCCACTTAAAGGTGCAAGTTCCTGAAAATTACTACCTGTCTGCTAAAATACACCTCTTTTTCTCAAATTTGATTTTTTTCTGATTCATTGTAAATCTCCATTTTTCTTCTTGTGATGTTGTATTTGGTCAAGACTTGCCTGGAGCTGGGTGTTTAGGCCAAGAACCAAGTCATTACTCTCCTCAGTGGTTCCTGTGACTCCATTATTAAGCTGCATCAGCTGGAGGCAAATAGCCTTCCCCAACCCCTCCTGTCTTGATACATAATCAGGAAGCTGGCATAGGAAGAGAATGGTTGTGGAAGTTCTGGCCTGGCTGGTTATGAGGAACAAGCAGTTAATCCAATATAAACAAGTCATATGGCATTTTTAATTTGAGTAAGAATACAAGTCTATTTTAAAGTTGTTTGCCTGGTCACTGCCAGGCATCTGTTAGCTACTGTGTTTGCAGATGCTCTCTCTCTCTCTCTCATGTTCTAGCTCTTTTTCACTCTTTCTTTTATTTCTAAACTAGAAATCTTCAGATATGATTTCTATATTTTGATATTAGGGTTCAAAGAATCAGTATTCAATACCAACCATCGTAAAGGCAAGACATCTTTATGAAACAGCAGTTTGGGTGGTACTTTTTGGCTCCCTTTCGAATTTTACAATAGAGCACATGAGGACTGAGAGGCTGCCTGTTCTCACAGTACATTTTCAGAGAAAGTATTTCGTTCCAAGCTTTATAAGAAATAATTCTTTTCTCCCCAACATTTCAGGACCCATGATCATTTTTTGGACATCAACACATCTATGCAGAACTGTCCACATTAAGTAGAAGGCATGACTAAGATGTGTGCCTTTTTATAAGTGCATAAATCAGGGAATCCACTCAATTTATCTAGTGATTGCCTTAAATTCAGAGCCTTAGCAAGAGCAGAAATTGCCTGAAACTGATTCTTCCATTATTCATCAAATATAATTTTGACAACAAAAGTGTTCTTTAAGACACTATTTCCATAAAACAGCAAAATTCTCCACATGTGGCTTCTCCATTCATTTCCACTGGGCTTCACTCTCCATCCCCCCTCTTCCTTCTTTTCTTCCCGATCTACATTGCATACCTACAGTTCCAAGTCTTAGAAAGAATGAGCCAAATGAGATAACTGAGATAGCTTCACCTAGCTGGGAGTTATGGTGACTTAGTACCTAAGACATTTGACTACTAACCAGAAGGCTGACGGTTCAAGCCCACCAGCCACTCCTCAGAAGGAAGACCAGGCAATCTACTTCTGTGGAGATACCGCCTCAGAAACCAAAGAAGGGGTCGCTATGAGTCAGTGACGGCAGTGAGTTTGGTTTTTTGGTTTTTTTTTGGTTTTCTTTGCTGGGAGTTTCAGCTTAAAAGCCCACCCATGGTTTTTTTCCCTTCTCTAAGGAGACTTCCATGCAACTCCAAAATGTGCTTTCTAACTTTTCACTCTTTGCCCAGTCCCTAACCACTTGATCCTCTGAGAAATTTCTCCACTCTTTTTGACTCTTCCCTTCTGAAGGTATTTTAGTGGTTGCTGGTAGAAGTCTTGGACTGGGCCTACAGATCTCTAACCTCAGGGATGCTCTGAAATGCAAGGCTTGTGTTCCGTCCCTTCTCAGACTTCTATTTGGGAAAATCACATCTTATACAACTCCATATACTGAGTGAGTAATCAAGAGGAAAAATAAAATAAAATTACAAACCATTCTTTGACACAGAGATAAACATTGTTGATATTTCAGGATAGGATATTTAGTATAGCGGTATAATATAGTATAGTATTACAGTGTAAGTATTGCATGAAGTGGGAGCTCTGGTAGCATAGTGGCTAAGGCACTTGACTGCTAACCAGAAGGCTGGCGGTTCAAACCCACCAGCCACTTCCCGGAAGGAAGATGGGGCAATCTACTTCCGTAGTGATACTGCCTCGGAAACCCAAGGAGGGGTCGCTATGAGTCGGGTCTGACTCGACGGCACATAACACCAACAACAACATTGCATGAAGTATTTTTATACTGAAAATTATTTGTTGTTTATCTCAAATTTGGATTTAACTGGGTGTCCTGTGTTCTTATTTGTTAACTCTAGCAACTCTACTTACAGCTCTTTTCCCAAGAAGATATTTTTCCATTACACATGTCCTCACGGATAATCTCATTTTATTTTTTGAATAAAGAGCCAGTAAAATATCATTTCAGTATCTTTTAATTTTATTCAAGAAATTGATAAATTTTGCCAGGAGTACATAAGGTGGCAAAATGTTGTATCTTTCCTCTATTAATTAGAAGTATGTTAATGAAGAAAATGAGAGTGATTTTAGTTTACATTTCTATATTGTTGATTGGGAGTTATAATTTTCATATGTACTGATCAATCACTGTGTACCAATTATTTCAGTTCCCTCTGAATACTAAGAAATGAAAGATTCTTATTTGAAAGTAAATAAAAGATAGGAGACTTTACAATCTTGCAAAGAGGAGACTAAGTAAATTAATCTTTAAAAGATACAAGAATAACATTGCTTCTGCTTCCCTACTGCAAACCAAAAAAAAACCAAACTCACTGCTACCGAGTTGATTTTGACTCATACTGACCCCCTTTGGGTTTCCAAGGAAGTATATCTTTACAGAAGTAGATTTCCCAGGCTTCCTTCCACAGAGTGGCTGGTGGATTTGAACAGCCGACCTTCTGGTTTGCAGTCAAATGCCTTAGGCACTACACCACCACATCTCCTTACTTCCCTACTGCAGATAACAGAAATGTGAGAAATGAAATTTTTATAACCCTCTGCAAGAGGGAAAAAAGCGATGATCATGGAGGTTTGCTTTTTTGCAAGGGCACTGGGAATTGTTTATCTTATTAATTTTTCTTTTTTTGCTTATTTTAACTGAGTATCTCCTCTTGGATATGACAACTCTTATTTATGTTCATTATAATATTGTCAACAATGTGTTCCTTGAACCTAGAAGTGATTTCATGTCATAACGAAGACTGCATATAAGATATTTGTGATTTGTCAAACTCACAAGAAATTTAAAAAAAAAATACACCTGAACTTCTTCCCCATCTATATCAACTCACTGTCAGTCTTTTGACAGCATCATATTTCAGAGAGTAACTTTATAGGTTTGAGCACCTAGAGAAATTCTTTAACAAATTAAAGCATCTTCAGACTGACTTGATGGGTGGTGATATTAATAATAAAGACATTTTGTATGTAACACATGCAGGCAAGATTACAAAATAGGTTTGTACTGCAGCCTTTTCCATTCTTCTGTAATTAGTGTGAAGACAGTGAAATGGAAAATAATGGTATGATTTCTTTCTACTTGTTTGCAAACTCATTACCTTGTACAGTACTTGTTATCAACATGGACTAGTATGGAAGGCTTTCATGAAGGCTGGGCAATGAGTAAGAGTCTGCAGCTGCTCAGCGGATGCTCTCAGAAAGTGACATGGTATCAGGACTCACTGGACTTGAAGGATGACCTGCAATACTAATTAGGGGAAAGGCAATTCTCATTCATTCGGCTTGTTCTGATACCACTTCTTGCCAATAAAAAGAGACTAAGAGAATGGGCAAATCTGGCAATTAGCAAGTTATTGAGTAAAAGTGGATATTTAATACCATTTTTCCTTTCTAGTCACCAAGTCCCTGTGCTATTTTGAATATTTTCAGTTTTAAAATTCTATTCATATGGTCAGAAATGCCCACAGTTGATCTGACACAGCAGGAACTAAAATCAGAATCAATGCATGTTTCTAGTCGATTTGGTCTTAAACTATATTCAACCAACTGGTGTGTTTTTACTCGAGGAGTTTCCTCATCCTGAAAATATGGGTTTTTTTACTCTTTTTCTCAATATATTTGTCCTTTTTAACTTTACTATGACTGCTAAAAGGGACAGATTCCTGCAAACATACTGTCTGGAGGCCAGTTAGTTGCCATCGAATGGATTCAGATTTATAGTAACCCCATATGACAGAGTAGAACTGCTCCACCAGGTCTCCTAGGCTGTAATCTTTATAGGAGCAGATCACAGGCCTGTTTTCCAAGGCACCTCTGGGTGAGTCCAACTGCCAACCATTCAGTCAGTAGTCAAGTACTTAATCCTGTATGCCACTCAGGGAAATGTCAGTACTGTAGTCAACCAGAAAAAACCAAACTCACTGCCTGTGTGAGTTGAATCCAACTCATAGCCACCCCTCCTTGGGTTACCGATGCAGTATTACTATGAAAGTAAATTGCCCAACCTTCCTTCTGAGGAGTGGCTTGTGGGTTTGAACTGCTAGCCTCTGGTTAGCAGTCAAATGCCCTAGGCACTATACCACCAGAGCTCCCAGTACTGTAGTAGCCAGAATTTAAAATAGTATTTAACAATGCTGTGGTTAAAGCACACCTTCTAATCTCTGAACTATGTGAATTTGAATCCAAGCTTAGTTATTTACTATAACCTTGTGACTTTGATGAAGTTACTTAAACTATCAAAGCCTAAATTCTGTCATCAAAAAAAAAAGAAAATGTAGTACCTGTTTCTTATGGAAATGGAGACAAGATTAAAGTCATCAAAGATTTCATGTTACTTTCTTCCACAATCAACACCAAAGATAGCGGCAGCCAAGAAATCAAACAACATATTGCACTGGGCAAATCTGCTACACAAGACCTCTTTCAAGTGCTGAAGAGCAAAGATGTCTCTTTGAAGACTAAGCCAAGTCCTGGTGTTTTTAATCACCTCATATGCATGTGAAAGCTGGAAAATGAATAAGGAAGACCGAAGAAGAGTTGATGCTTTTGAGTTGTGATGATAACGAAGAATAGGGAAAGTGCCATGACCTGCCAGAAGAACAAACAAACATGTCCTGGAAGAAGTGCAGCTGGAATGCTCCTTGAAGTTAGAACAGCCAGCCTTCCTCTCACCCACTTTGGTCATGTTGTCAGAAGGACCATTCCCTGGAGAAGGATATCATGCTTGGTAAAGTGGAGGGTCAGTCAAAAAAGGAGAAGTCCCTCAACAAAATGGATTGACACAGTGGCTGCAACAATGGGCTCAAGTATAGTAAGGATTATGAGGTTGGTGCAGGACCAGGCAGTGTTTTGTTCTGTTGTACGTAGGGTCACTATGAGTTGGAGCCAACTCAACAGCCCCTAACAACAACAACATTTCCTATGGTGAAACAAGGAATGGTCTTTGCAAAAATATGGATATGTAAATATCCAGCAAATGATTGCTATTATCATTACATTTAAAAATTACTAACAAATTTAAGTTTAAATTATAGTATATTTCACTAGAATTTAAACTTAAATTTGTTAGTAATTTTTTAATATAATGATATTATCACATGTCTTCATATGTTTTTTCCACTCAGATATGACTACTTGGAAGATGGAGATAGAAATACTTTTTTCCTTTATATATTTTCTCCCAGAGGCTGCTACTATCTGTCACAAATAGGCAAACAGGAGATAGGAAGTGATGTCTCCATGTGACTGTTATTTTCTAGGCAAGGTCAACACAGAAACTCACTTCCTATATGTCTGGGTGAGACTCTGTTTTTTTCAGAAGTCGAAAACATTTTCACAGAGCCTTTAGGAGACTCAGATATGAGGGTATTAGTTGTTGAGAGGGAAAGTAACCGTTCCCTTCTTGTGAACTTGGACTGAGAGCCATCAAAGTAACTTATCACCTGCTCTCACATTCCTTGAAATCCTGATTAGTTCTCTTGCAAAAGTACTCCTTTTTGTTATGTCTCACCACCTGCTCTGGGAAACAGCATGCCTTTTTTACTTTAATACTTCAAAGGTCGTGCTTTAAATAAAAGTTTTATCCTTGTAAGGAGGAATGACTTATATGCACTATAGAAACGTAGTTTTCTCTACATTGGGGGAAAAAAAAAGTTGCCATTGATTTCAACTCATGGCAACCCCATCTGTTTCAGATTAGAAATGCTCTCCCTGAGATTCTCAATGGCTGTGATCTTTGGGAAGAAAATCATGAGGCCTTTCTTCTAAGGCACCTCCAGGTGGATTTGAACCATCATCCTTTCGGTTAGTAGCTGAATGCTTAACATTTGCACTGCCTAGGAACTCCTTTCCGTGCATAGATTCATCAATATTATTCTAAATTTCCTTTCAAGAATCCAGATCCCCTCATCACTACTTTCATGCCTCTTTTTTCCCAAAGTGTTTAAATTTGAAAACAATACTTTCATTTCCTAAATGCCCAGCCCTTCCACCATTTTTCATTTAAAGGCACCAGAGAGAAATGAGGATTTCTAATTAATTTATAATATGTATTATATATACTTGGAATGAGAAAACAAACCTTGTGAATGAAGCACTTCAGAAAGAAATGTACAAAGATGTGGAATAAGCACTGAATTTGAAGCCGGAAGAACTCGTTTCAGCTGATATGCAATATTATATTATATTATGCAATAATATGGGTCTGCTTCTGTAAAGACCGATGGCCTTGTAAACCCAATGGAGGTCGCTAGTAAGAATCAACTCAACGGCAGAGAGTTTGGTTTTCTGGTTTAATATGCAATACATGAACTGTGTGACCTTGGACAGATCACAAGATGTTTCAGAATCAAAATCTTGTTATTCGCAAACTGGTAGGCTGTCCTAGTTGCGTCTTAGAACTAAAATGATGAGAAAATGAAATAATGTATACAGAGGTGGTGTGTAAATTCCAAAGCCCCATTCAAACATCTATCGTAGAAAGGAATTAACTGTTCGCAACTCTTCAGCTGCTCTTCATAAACTCTCTTCAAATGTTCTGAAGACTTTGTTACCTTTTATAGTCAGGACTATGCACTGCTCTGCCATTTGGAGACTCAGGGTCCAGTGCTGTTGGAACATCAGACAACAGATAATCTTTCTTTTATATACATAAGGGAGGGATTTTGCAAAAACATACTGACATATTAACAGAAATATTAGTGAATAATTTTCTTTTATTCTAACTTTAAGAGCAAACTCTTAAAAAGTCACAATATTGACTAATATTTCCCCTCATCTACATAATATAATATATTCTTCAAACTTCTTATTATCCCTGAGTGGTTATAAAATCTCAGCTGTTTTAAATGATATTTTTTGCAGATTTACAGCATTGCATAAAAATTTTAGGGGTAAAAAAATATTTTCTACTGAGTTAAAACTGTTCCAGGCTCATGGATGTTTTTTTTAAAAAAAAAAATTATGCATAGCATATCATCAAGGTGTTAGTTTAAACATGCATTCTGAGAGGAAAAGTATCCATTGTTATTGCTGCTTAAAAAAAAAAAAAAAAAAAAACAAGTTATACTAACCAAGATTTCATACCTGCTGTATAGCATGGATTAAATGACCCCAGAAATCCTTTTTTTTCTGAGCCTAGAAATAGAAATCTCTTGGCACATGCAAACATTAGTTTCAAGTATACTTTGAATATGTACATGAATATTTCTGAAATGTTTTTAAGGGGGTTTTAAAAGACAGTGAGACACAATTGGATTTGGCTAACTTAAAAGTAACATGGGTAACATAGAAACTGAAATAGAGTACACTATCTCTTATCAATAATAGAATTCTATTGCCTTGTAATCAGATGTACTAAATCTGCTTCTTCCTCTCCTCAAATTCTATTTAGAAGCATTTATCTCAATATTGAGGCATTAACCAACTGCCAGCCCCATTTGAACAAAGAAGGAAAAAGATGGAAGTGGCCTTAGGACAGCATTTTTTTACAATGAATTCCATAAAACTCTAGGCCCTCAAGATGTTCTTTAAAGAAAGAGAATGAGAAAGAGAGTGTGTTGCAGGAAGGGGATTCTGTGGTCTAATAAGTTTGTGAAATACTGTATGTGATATCTTCCTCTTAGATATTTGCAACATGCATTAGCATGTTATGTAGTTTTTAGAATCCCTACAATGAAGCATATCACAAACTTATTTGATCTCAGAAGACATTTTTGGTGTAGGCCTCCTATGACTCCTTATCATCCTCTAGAGCATATAGTTTCAGAAATATTTCTGTCTTTAAGGAACATATGGTACTAAATGAACAATACCAGTAGAGACTCAGCTATTTATCTTTTGTCATAGCCCACACTACACTCCTTCAAACGAGGTTGCATGTACAAGGAATCTGGAAAAAGACTCCTTAGAGAAATAAATCTATTTCTCTATTTGTAGGAGATTGAATTATGAGTTCCAATTCTTTAATTCCCAGTTGTAGTATTATACATCCACCCTGGCCATGATCTCATCTCTTGACTTTGGTCTTTGTGATGTGATTTCCTTTGGTCAATGATGTTAATAGACCTGACATGAACAAGGCTTGAAATATGCTTGCATCCTTGGCTTGCCCTTCTCCACTCCTGCCTTTGCCATGAAAAGAACAAATCTTAGGGAGCTACTGTTACGTGTGCAGCAAACCTGGACTTAACTATCAATTTAGAGCCAAACTTAAGCTGCACAAAGCAAATGGACCATACTCAGTCAATCTACAGATGTGTGGACAAGAAATAAATGTGTGTTATATGCCAATAAGTCTTGAGTTGGTTTGTTTTGCAGTGTTACTGTGAAAATTGCTGACTGATACGCTGCTTTACAGTTAGTATTCTTTAAAATAATTAGTAATGCTATCAATGTCCGTAAGGAGTCCCTGATGTCACAGAGAATTAAGCTCTCAAATACTAACTGAAAGGTTGGAGGTTTAAACCCACCCAAAGCTGACTTGGAAATCTGGTGATTTACTTCCAAGATTTCACAGCCTTGAAAAATCATATGGATTACAGTTCTATTCTTCAGTACATGCAGTCATCATGAGTCAGATTTGACTCAACTATTCATTACTAACTGAAAGGTTGGTGGTTCAAACCCACCAGCCACTCCTCAGAAGGAAGATTGGGCAATCTACTTCTGTAGTGAAACTGCCTCGGAAACCCAAGGAAGGGTCGCTGTGAGTCAGGTCTGATTCCATGGCACATAACAACAACAACAACAAACAGCTTATTGCAATGCCCAATACACAGTCAGCATTCAATAAAGGTAGCTATTCATGACATTGTCCAAGATCTGAGTCTGTATATGATAAAATATTTACTTCATAACACAAATAACTATCCTAAATAAGTATGCTATTAGCATTTTCTTCATTTTAAAAGTCACTACCTTTATGAACCAGGCACAGGGGTAAAAAGGAAGGAAGATTTCTTATATTAATTCAGCTCGCATTTCTAATCTGCTTCTCATATCAGAGAGCTAGAGTTTAGGGGTATCCCTGAAAAAAAAGCTGAAGGTTAATGTGTGTCATCTACATGCTTCAAAGCATAAGCAAATTACTGGCTGGTCAGATCAAGGTGAAGCACAATGGAATGAACCCACTGTGGCCACACCTCTATTTTAAGGCTACCTAGAAAAGGAAAAAAAAAAAAAAAATGAACCACAGCTATTTTAACAAACAGGAGTAGAAGTAATTAATTACTTTTTACTATCATTCAACACCTTGTCATCCAGGGAGTAACCTCATTTTTCCAATTCCCATAAATTTAATAGAGGTCACATCATGGCCTACTTGGCTAAAAAGCATTGCTTCTGAAACCCTGATGGTACTTTTAAGTCCACTGATGTGTGAACATAATTCTCTGCATCTCTTAGCCACACATACTCTGTCTCTCCCAGGGAGACACTTTAGTAGATCTATGTGGCACCATGTGGAAAGTTACAAGCGATGAGCTCTCTGGTTCATTCCTCTTTCATGTAACAAGACGATAGAAAATTTAAAACCAATGGGTGTTATTCTACAGTGTAGAGCTTCTTTCTATTCTGTTAAGGGAGTAGAAAAAGATATTTATTGAAATTGCAATCTCTTAGTTACAAGACCTTTGCAGTCTGAACATTTAGTTTGGTATTTGAAAAGGAATTCTAAAGGTCCCATTGAGGAACTTTCAGGTTAGGATGGTAGCTAGGTGTTGTATCTAATTCTCATCCCTCCATAGACATTAACCCACATGAAGGAATTACAAAGTAGGATAACTGCAAAGATCAGCTAGATGCTACGTGGGATTAAAAAAAATAATAAAAATCAAGGATTAGCAAAAAGGAAGAACAGCTAATAAAAATAGAGTACTACCTATACTCATTGCAGGCCCACTCAGACATGCTCTATCAGCAACCAGAATAGCAGCAATCTCTTTTTCTGCTCAAGGACTCATTTCTGGGACTCTCAGTGCTAATCCATGCCCTCACAACCAAAAACTCACTGCCGTCGAGTCAGATCTGACTCATAGCAACCCCTCCTTGGGTTTCCAAGGCGGTATTGCCCAATCTTCCTTCGAAGGAGTGGTTGGTGAGTTTGAACCACCAGCCTTGTGGTTAGCAGTCAAATGCCTTAGGCACTACATTACCAGAACTCCCAATTCATGCCCTTGGTTTTATTATTTTATTATGACCTCTCTTTTTATATCCGTTGAGAAATGTTAATCTTTAAAATCTGCCCAAGGTGGAAATGGACAAGCAGTGGTGTACTTCTTGGGTTATAAAGTTATAAAGTAGGATTATAAAGTTAGTAAAAGGAAGAGGTGGTGGAAAAAAAAAAAAAAAAAACAGTAGAATCTGGAAGTTGAAGGGATTTTCTTTTCCTTCCAGTTCAACCTGGCAAAGAAAGATCTATGTGTAAGATCTAACAGTATCTACATGAGCTAAAAGGAGAACAAAGAAGAAAACACCAACCCAATCTATCAGCAAACATATGACCTGGCTCAGTCTATTTTTATGCAGACAAACAAACAAAATGCCTGTGAAAATGTTCTACATGGTGAAAAGAAGGAAGCATTATACTTGAGTGAAATCCGAAAGCCCTATTTTCCTAAAGAAAATCATTGGAAATTGTCATGAGAAGGTTTACTACATTTCTAATAGAGATTCTAGATATTTGAAAGATAAGGAAAAGTTAATAAATAGGAAACAACGGGCTAGCTGTAGAGGAAACGGAATTTGCCATTTAAAAAAGATAATAATTTTAGCCTCTATTACTCACTAGGGCAAATCACAAGATCTCATTGAGTATGGGTTTTAATACCTGTAAAATGGGACAATAGTATCTATTTTGTCTACTTCATGGAGATTCTGAGAGGATGAAATATAATTACAAACATGAAAGTGTCTCAGAAATTATAAATATTCATTAATAATGGAATTCATAACATTTTAATTCTTTTTAGAGATTGTTCTCCACATTTTTCTTATTTTGGCTCATATTGATTTTTTTACTTATTGCTTCTAATTTAAGTCATTATTTCTTCCAATTCCCTAATCTCAATTACTTTTCAAAATGTCCAAAAGAACATTGTCTTTTCAAGTTATTTTCTTTTTAATAAAATTTTTACTGTAGTGAAGCATATATAACAAAACATTTGTCATTTCAACCACTTTTATGTGGACAATTCAGTGACATTAGTTACATTCACCATGTTGGGCAACTATCACCATAATCCATTTTCAGATATTTTCATTACCCTTAACTTAGTACCCCTTAAGCAATATCTTACCATTTCCCCCTTCCACCACACCTAGTAACCTCTAATAAATGTCAGTCTCTATGCTTTTGCCTATTCTGGATATTTCATATAAGTGAGATCATGAAATATTTGTGCTTTCAGGTCTGACTAATTTCATTCAGCATAATGTTTTCAAAGTTCATCTATATTGTATGTATCTGAATTTTATTTCTCTTTTTGGCTCAATAATATTCCATTGTATGGATATACCACATTATGTATATCCATTTATCTGTTGATGGACATTTGGGTTGTTTTTACCATTTGGTTATTGTGAATAATGATGCCATGAACATTGGTGTAAAAGTATCTGTTTGAGTCCCTGATTTTAAGTCATTTGGATATATACCTAGGAGTGGAATAGCAGGGTCATATGGTAATTCTATATTTAACTTTTTTTTCTACTTCTTAATTTTTAAAAATACATTGTGTTTTAGATGATAGTTTACATGGCAAATTAGGTTCTCATTTAACGATTTTAATACAGATTGTTCCATAATATTGGTTACAATTTTCCCAGTGTGTCAGCATTATCATTATTTTTATGTTTAAATGCAATACTGTTTTCCACAGTGGCTACACCATTTTACATTCCCATCAGCAATGGATAAGGGTGCCAATGTCTCCACATTCTCTCTGACAATTGTTATTTTCTCTTTTTCTGATAATAGCCATCCTAATGGGGGTGAATGGTATCTCAGTGTGGTTTTGGAGCTCTGGTAGCATAGTGGCTAAGGCACTTGACTGCTAACCAGACGGCTGGTGGTTCAAACCCACTAGCCACTCCTCGGAAGGAAGGTTGGGCAATCCTGCTTCCATAGTGATACTGCCTCGGAAACCCAAGGAGGGGTCGCTATGAGTCAGGTCTGACTCGACAGTACATAACAACAACAACAACAACAATTCTTATGAAGGAATCCCTGGGTAGTGCAAATGGTTAAGTGCTCATGTACTAGCTAGAAGGTGAAAGGTTGGCTGTTCAAACTTACCCAGAGATGCCTCAGAAGATATATCTGCTTCCAAAAGAGCACAGCCTTGAAAACCTTCTGGAGCAGTTTTGCTCTGCACACATGGGGTCACCATGAGTCAGAATCAACTCAGTGGCTGCTAACGACAACAATGTCTAATGACTTTGAGCATCTTTTCATGTGCTTACTGGCTATTTGTATATTTTCTTTGATGAAATATGTATTCAAATCCTTCGCCAATTTTTGGGGGTTATTAATCTTCTTTTGTTGAGTTGTAGTTCATCTATTCTGGATATTAAGCCCTTACCAGATATTTCCTAAATATTTTCCCCCATTCTGTAGATTGCCTCTCCATTTTCTTGATGATATCTTTTGATGCACAGAAGTTTTTGATGTTGATGAAATCCAATTTATCTATTTTATATTTTGGTGTAATAGCTAAGAATAAATACGTTGCAAAAACAAGGTCCCAAAGAATTATTCCTATGTTTTGTTCTATGACTTTTCTGGATTTAATTCTTACATGTAGATTTTTTAATTCATTTTCAGTTGCTTTTTATATATTATGTAAGGAATGAGTCCAACTTAATTTTTTCACATGGAGATCCATTTATTGAAAAGACTTCTTTCCCCCATTGGATGGACTTAGCAGTTTTGTCCAAAATCAATACATGGATTTGCTTCTGGACTCTTAATTCTATCCCATTTGTCTATTATTATACCAAAAAAAAAAAAAAAAAAAACTGACATCAACTTGATTCTGACTCATAGCAACACCATTGGGTTTCCAAAGCTACAAATCTTTACGGAAACAGATTGTCCTCCTGTGGAGCAGCTGATAGATTTGAACTGTTGACCTTCCGGTTAGCAGCCAAATGTCTTACCCACTACACTACCAGAGATCCTTAATTACTCTACTAGTACTCAGATTTTTTATTACTAAGGCCTTATAGTATGTTTTGAAATCAGGAAATGTAGTCCTCCTACTTTGTTCTCATTCAAGATTGTTTTGACTGTTTCGGGCCTCTTGCATTTCCACCTATATTTGAGGGTTAGCTTTTCCATTTCTGCAAAGAAGACTGATGGAATTTTAATAGGCATTGCATTGAATCTCTAGAATGCTTTGGATAGTAATGACATTTTAACAGTATTAAGTCTTCTAATACTTGAACACAGAATATCTTTCCATTTATTTAGGTCTTAGTTAATTTCTTTCAGCAGTGATTTATTGTTTTCAGTGTAAAAGTCCTCTACCTCTGTAGCTAAATTTATATCTAGCTATTTTATTATAAATGGAATTGTCTTCTTAATTTCTTTTTCAAAGTATTAATTGCTGGTGTATAAAAATACAACTGATTTTTGCATGTTGATTTTGTACTCTGTAACTTTGACAAATCCATTTATTAGCTTTAGCCACTCCTTGGAAGGAAGGTTGGGCAATCCTACCTCCGTAGTGATACTGCCTTGGAAACCCAAGGAGGGGTCGCTATGAGTCAGGGCCGACTCGAAGGCATATAACAACAACAACAACAAATCTCTGGTGGAATCTTTGGTATTTTCTATATACACTTACTCCTCAATTATCAATTATCTCATAATTCAACATTTCACATTTACAACAATAGTAAAAAATCTACTATCTGACTATTTTGAACACTAATGACATACATCTGGCAGTAACAAATGCAAAGGTGCTAGATGAGATTAGTGCTATTCTGATGGTTAAGGTTATGTGTCAACTTGGCTGGGTCATTATTCTTAGTCATTTGGCATTTATGTAATGATATAATTTGGCACTTATGTGATGATGTGATTTGGCAGTTATGTAATGATGTGGTCATCCTCCATTTTTCCATAGTGCCAATTTTCACATAACCACCTAGTCTTTGGAACCTAACCATCTTGATAAGTGAGGAGTGAGTGTAGAAGATCATGTCATCTGTAAATAGGGATAATTTTACTTCCTCCTTCCTAATTTGGGTAGTTTATATATATATATTTCTTGCCTAGTTGCTCTAAAACTTCCAGTACAATGTTGAATAGCAGTGGTGAAAGTGGGCATCTTTGTCTTGTTCATAATCTTAAAGGTGAGTTGTCAGTTTTTCTCCTTTGAGGATGATGTTAACTGTGAATTTTTTATAAATGTCCTTTATCATATTGAGGAAGTTTCCCTTCATTTTCTAGTTTGTTGAATGTTTTTATTATGAAAGGTTGTTGCAGTTTCTCTCATGCCTTTTCTTGTCCATTAAGATGAGCCTGTGGTTCTTTTCCTTTGTTGTATTAGTAGTGTGTATCAGATTAGTTGATTTTCTAATGTTGAGCCACCTTTGCATTCCTGAAATAAAGTCCTTTGTCATGGTGTATATTCCTTTTAATATGATGTATTTCATGGTGTTGAATTTGGTTTGTTAGTATTTTGTTGATGATTTTTGCATCTATATTCATAAAGGATATTGATCTATAGTTTTCTTGTCTTGTGGTATCATTGTCTGGCTTTGGTATCAGGGTAATGCTGGCCTTGTAGAGTGAGTTAGGAAGTGTCAACTTGTCTTGTATATTTTGATTCAAATGAACATCTCTTCAAGATTCAGTCTTGGACTTTCCAGCTCCCCTGTCCAGTTGTGTTCCTTCTATATTGAGTTTATTCTCAGACAAGGATTTGTGCCATATCACAATGAAGGGCTCCTCAGCGTTAGGCTTGTGCAGTTGTAGCATCTGCACTTGAAAAAGGCTACCAGTTGGAGTAAAAGTAGTTCTACAGAGGAGTTCAGATCTATAGAAGGGAGAAAGAAATGCACAGTATTTTAAGCATGTAGCTTCTGTGTTTGAGGTTATAGAAACTAACGAGAAAAAGAGTAAGAATACTTATAAGAATATAAGTAGTAGAATGCAAGTAGTAAAGGGCCTGAAGAGATGATGCATCAATGACAAATTGTAAAAGACTAACAAATATTCAGTAAAAAGGTCTCATCTCACAAATAATTGAGAAAGCAGGTGGTAAAGTTTTAAAGAATACAGGTATTCAATGCTTAATTTTAGTTGGGGCAACATTCTACAACATATACTCCATGTCCCCATATATTTTTATTTTTAAGGGAAAGCAGCTCCCCTTTCATTTGTTATTCCCCCTAATGGGTTTTAAAAACCCCAAACCCAGATTCTTGCAACACGGACCACAGTTAGAATACAGGCTGGTAAGGCAGCGGACATGCCTCTGGGATAGGCTCTCTGGCTTTGTCTGGTGGGCAAAGGAGTGACGTCAGTGGCAGCTGCAAGACTGGCACTATTGCTGCTCTTGAGGCCGGCAGAGCAGAGGGCAGGACTGGGTGCTCTACTCCCTGTTCACTTGCTTCCTCTGGGACCGCTCCCACTGCCCTCTCAGCCACTGCCTCTGCCAATGCCCTTTCCTCCAGACTCCACCAGGAGCTCCAACAGCAGCAGTAGCAGCAGGGGCAATGAGGACAGCAGGAAATAGGCTCCAATGATGTTTTAACATGGTGTTAGCATAACATCCAAACCGCATAACGTCCTATTTCAAAGAATATAACATAGACATTGGGTGCTGCATAGCTGTAACAACAAGCCCACACTCTCTTAAATAGCTCTTGGCAAAAGAGATGGAAATAAAAGCTATGATTTTTTTTTTTTTTTTTTTTTCTGAGTAAAGCACAGAAGCATACAACTGTAAAAAAATAACTCAGAACATCATTAATAGCTTGCTATTCAAGCTTAACACACAGTTTTAAAGACTGGCAGCATGTCTTTTACCCAGTCAATGAGTGGTCCAATTAATCAGGATTCTTAAAATGCAATATATAAAGTTATCAGGTATTTTTGAATAAAACTTCTGACTGGTTGACATTTATATAACTTTGCTAAAGAGTTTTAAGGCAATCACAAGATCAGTTAGTCTTGGTTATAAGGCCCCTGAAGTTTTGAAAACACAGTATGTTCATCAATCTTAAAAACAGTACATATTCATTTGTTCTGAAAACAGAGTATGTTTATTAATCTTGAAAACAGGATGTGCTTATTAATTTTGATTGTCTTCTGGAAGAATAAGTTTAAGTGAAAGTTAATGAATAATGAAACCAGCCTTTCTGGTTTCATTGAGATTACTCATCTAGTTACTTTTAAAAGTCAATTTATAGCAAAGTTAAAAGATTCTTTATTCATTACAGTACATAGATTTGTAACAATGTTTACCAGGATGTCCTTTAGTGTTGTGGTTAAGAAAATTCTTTGTTTCCATAATGTAAAATCTGTATTTGACACAACAAATTTATATATATATATATATATATATATATAAGAAAAACTAAAATAAACCAACAGAGTATTCAGCTGAAGACATGGGCGGGGGGTGGGGTGGGAGGGAACCCTAAGGAAAGGAAGAGAGGGAAAAATAACAAAGCCAAAATAAAAGCCAAACTTAATGAATTAGAAAGCAGTATAGTAGAACTAATAAATTAATCTGATAGTGTGTTGTTTTTAGGGAAAGAAAAATAATCAAACCTTGGGCAAATCTAGTTAATGAACAGAGAAAACATAAATGAGGAAGGGGATAACAGCACTAGTGCACAAGCATTTAAAATGTTCTAAAAATATGTTTTCCACTATAATGACAGATTTTACAATCTGTATGCAGCTCATGATTTTCTAGGAAAATATAAATTAACAGAATTGATGTGAAGCATTAAAAATCTGAACAAGAAAACAAGTAAGAAAAAAGAGGTGAAAGGGGCTGTGCTAAGATTTTTTTTTCAACTATTTATTTCAAAATGTTCCATAGCACTGAAAAACACAAGAACCTTTCTAATTTGTTTTACAAAGCTAGCATAAGCCTGATAACAAAAGTGACAAACATAAACTGAAAATAAATTACATATTGGGAGAAAAAAAAGTCTAATTATATATTTACTAAGTGAAAATCAGTCAATAAGAATTGAAAAAACAGCCCAATTCAAAAATGAATAAAATTCATGAACAGATAGTATATACTATATGTACAAATGGCCCATACACATAAGAGGTTGAGCTAGTAATCAAATTAAGGTAAGGGCCATCTGATACATAAAGAATAAATAGAGTAATATATTGCTAGTACCAAGTATGGGTGATGGTGTAGAGAAACAAGAAATTTATACTTAATAAAAGTATAAAACTTCTTTGGACAACACTTTAAAGGTGTATATTCTAGGGTATTTT
The DNA here is from genome assembly GCF_000298275.1 of Orycteropus afer afer. NCBI lineage: Eukaryota > Metazoa > Chordata > Mammalia > Tubulidentata > Orycteropodidae > Orycteropus > Orycteropus afer. The sequence continues at coordinate 4,761,395 of NW_006921789.1, forward strand.
TCAGATTGGAAAGAATACCCCTGACTCAGTAATTCCAATATGTCACTCACTGCCATCGAATCAGTCCCAACTCATAGCGACCCCTCCTTGAATTTCTAAGGTGGTACCACTACGGAAGTAGCAACTCCTTCCTTCCAAGGAGTGGCTGGTGGGTTTGACCCACCAGCCTTCCGGTTAGCACTCAGATGCCTTAAGCACTACGCCACCAGCACTCCCTTCCAATATGTAGGAATGGATATAATATCAGAGTTAGAAAATGATCAAATATCAGGAAAAGATGTATATACAAGGCTGTTCAGTGTATATTGCTTATGATATTGGAACCATTCAATGTCATAGTAGAAATTTCTCACTAGAAAAGGTATTAAAGGAAGAGTTAGTAAAATTATGCCATCATTTTAAATGGTAAAAATGTTAATTATTGACTTGGAAATTCCCATAATATATTCAGAGAAACAAACAAAAATGCAGGTTATATAGTAGTATGTTGTTTCTGTTGTTGTTAGGTGGCATCAAGTCACTTTCCACTCATAGCAATCCCATGTAATGAGCAGAACTGCCTCACAGGGTTTTATTGGCTATAATCTTTACAAAAGCAGATCACCAGGTCTTTCTCCTGTGGCACCCCTGGGTGGGTTTGAGCTGTCATCCTTTCAATTAGCAGCTGGGCACTCAACCATTTGTGACATCAGGGCTCCAACAGACTAATACAAACCAAAACCAAACTCACTGCATCGAGTCAGATCCAACTCATAGTGACCCCTCCTTGGGTTTCCAAAGCAGTATCACTATGGAAGTAGATTTCCCCATCTTCCTTCTGAGGAGTGGCTGGTAGATTTGAAGAACCACCAGCCTTATGGTTATCAGTCAAACCCCTTAGGCACTATGCTACCAGAGCTCCCACACAGTAATATAGATAATAATAATTATGCCAGTTTTTAAGTGGATGGATAGACAGATAGATCCTACACTAATATTTATCAGTGGTCATTTTTAATAATAAAATTCAATAGAATCTTTTTCTTCTTTCTTATCATTTGTATCTCTAGATGGACAGTTTAGTACATTCTTCTTACTATCAGTGATGAAGAATCAGTTTTTGTTTTTTCCCTACCTGTTGTGTACTGATACTTCATTAAATATAGTAAAGATAAATTACTAGGAAAAGTAAAGTAAAAAATAAAAATACACCCACTTCCCACTTAATAACATGGTTAGATTCTAAAGGTCATATCATTATGTAAAAATCAACATTGTGTGAAAGTGGAGGAAGATTGTATCAGATTACAAAATAGAGGATGACTACATCATTACACAACCACTAAATTACATCATTTTATAATTACCAAACCACTAAGAAACATGGCCCAACCCAGCTGACATGTAACCTTAACCATCATAGCTGGGGTTACTCTTACCTAGGACCTCAGTATTCATTACTGCCAGACATATGTCTTTAATGTGCTTAATAGTTGTGTTTTAGTTGTCCAGTGGCACAAGTGGATGGTTTCAACAAGCAGAAATTTATTCTCTTACAGTTTAGGAGGCTAGAAGTCTGTATTCAGAGTTCCAGTTCAAAGAACAGGGTAGAAACCTCTTGATCTTGCAATTCAGCTCTTTCACGCCCACTGGAGCAAGCTGGAGGCTTCTGCTGACTCACACAACTGCTGGCTTCTGAGGCTGAAGAATCCAAAATAAGCAGATAAAATGCCAGATTGTTGGGCCACAGACTGTGAAGACAACAATTCCAAGATCAACAGGCAATGTCACAGGACTCTGATTCCAAGTCCAGGAATTGGAGATGATCATGAACCAAACACAGAATACCGGAAGCAGGCCATACCTCGAAAGCAACTCTCCTTGAACTGCTCAACTGCTCAGAGAAGATTCCACCAGGGTAATGATTACACTACATCCAATCTCATCATATAGTTTATCATCATATAGTTCATCAGATTATTTGCTCACCATATAGATTGAATAAGTATTGTGAAAGGATAAAACCCCGACATACACACCTCCTCGTTTTAAACCAAGCAGTATTCCCTTGTTCTGTTCAACAACAGCCTCTTGGGCTAAGTACAGGTTCCTCATGAGCATAAGTGTTCTGGAATTCCCATTCTTTGCTATGTTATCCATAATTTGCTATGATCCCCACAGTTGAAAGACTTTGCATAGTCAATAAAATACAGGTAAACATCTTTCTGGTGCTCTTTGCTTTCAGCCAAGATCCATCTGACTTCACCAATGATAACGCTCATTCCACATCCTCTTCTGAATCCATCTTGAATTTCTGGGAGTACCCTGTCAATATACTGCTGAAACCATTTTTGAATTATCCTCAGCAAAATTTTACTTGAGTGTGATATGAATTATATTGTTTGAGATTTTCCACATTATTCTGTTGGATCACCTTTCTTTGGAATGGGCACAATATTGATTTCTTCCAGTCATTTGGCCAGGTAACTGTCTTCCAGGTCTCTTGGCATAATCAAGTAAGCACTTCCAGTGCTGGATCCATTTGTTGAAACATCTCAATAGGTATTCCGTTAATGTCTGGAGCCTTGTGTTTAGCCAGTACCTTCAGTGAAGCTTGTACTTCTTCCTTCAATACCATTGGTTCTTAACTGTATGCTACCTCCTGCAATGGTTGAATGTCAACTAATTTTTTTGGTACAGTGACTCTGTGTATTCCTTCCTTCCATCTTCTTTTGATGCTTCTTCATCATTCAATATTTTGCCCACAGAATCCTTCAATATTGCAAATCAAAGCTTGAATTTTTTCTTCAATTCTTTCATGCTGAGAATGTTCTTCTCTTTTGAAGTTCTAACTCCAGGTCTTTGCACATAATACTTTACTGGTCTTCTCAAACTACCCTTTAAAATCTTCTGTTCTACTCTTTTATCTCATCATTTCTTCCATTCACTTTAGCAACTCTACATTCAAGAACAACTGTCTTCTGACAACCATTTTGGCTTTTCCTTATTTTCCTGTGTTTTTAATGATGCTTTGCTTTCTTCATATATGATGTTCTTGATGTCATCTCATCAAGATGACATCATCTGGTCTTCAATCATTGGTATTCAATGTCTGAAATCTATTCTCAGATGGTATCTAAATTTGGATGTTATATAATCAAGGTCATATTTTTACACTTGTGGACTTGTTTAAATTTTCTTCAGCTTCAGCTCAAACTTGCATATGAGCAAAATGGTCTGCTCCACAGTCAACTCCTCACCTTGTTTTTGACTGCTATATTCCTTCCACCAATGTAATCAATTTGATTCCTGTGTATTCCATCTGGTGAGGTCATATGTACAGTCACTGTATATATTGTTGAAAAATGGTATTTGCAATGACAAATCATTGGTCTTGCAAAATTGTATCATGTGATCTCCAGCATCATTCCTATCACTAAGGCTATATTTTCCAACTACTGATGATTCTTCTTTCTTTCCAATTTTTTCATTCCAATCCCCAGTAGTTATTAATACATCTTGATTGCATGTTTGGTCAATTTCAGATTGCAAAAGTTGGGAAAAATCTTCAAATTCTTCATCTTTAGCTTTAGTGGTTGGTGTGAAATGTGAACAATAGTAGTATTATCTGGCCTTCCTTCTAGGGATATGAATATTATCCTACCACTGACAGCATTGTACTGCAGGATAGAACTTGAAACATTCTTCTTCATGATTAATATGATGCCATTCCTCTTCCATTTGTCAATCCTTTCATAGCAAACCATATAATTGTCTGATTCAAGATGGCCAATGTCAGTCAATTTCAGGTCACTAATGCCTAGGAATGCCTAGGATAGGAGCTCTGGTAGCATAGTGGCTAAGGCACTTGACTGCTAACCAGAAGGCTGGCGGTTCAAACCCACCAGCCACTCCTCGGAAGGAAGGTTGGGCAATCTACTTCCGTAGTGATACTGCCTCGGAAACCCAAGGAGGGGTCGCTATGAGTCGGGGCCGACTCGACGGCACATAACAACAACAACAACAACAACAATGCCTAGGATATAGATGTTATGCATTATATCTCACATTTGGTATCTTCTATCCACGAGCCACTCCTCGGAAGGAAGGTTGGGCAATCTACTTCTGTAGTGATACCACCTCAGAAACCCAAGAAGCAGTCACTATAAGTAGGATCCAACTCGATGGCAGAAAGCAAAAACAAGCAAGTTTTCCCAACTTTATACTTCATACATTCCCCTTTCTGATTATTAATGAATTGTTAATAATTGTTTCCAATTGTTTCTTCCCATTTTGAATCATGCCCCATCACTAATGAAGGTCTGGAAAGTGTTACCTCATCCACATCATTAACATCGACTCTACTTTGAGGAGGCAGCTCTTCCCTAGTCATATTTTGAGTGCCTTCCAACCTGAGGGCTTATCTTCCAGTACTACATCAGACAATATTTCACTGCTATTCATAAAGCTTTCCAGTAATTTATCAGACAGTGTTTCACTGTTATTCATAAGGTTTTCAGTGACCAATTTTTTCAGAAGTGGACGGCCCCATCCTTCTTCCCAGTCTTTCTTAGTCTGGAAGCTCTGCTGAAATCTGTCCACCCTGGGTGACTCTGCTGGTATTTGAAATACCAGTGGCATGGCCTCCAGCCTCACAGCAACACACAAGCCACGAGAGTATGAGAAACTGACAGATGAGCAGCAGACTATATGAATAAGAAATCAGCATAATGATTGGAGGAAGACTCATTAACACCCAGGCTACGCAGAGGACACAATGTTCTTGCTGAAAGTGAAGATGACTTGAAGAAATTACTGATAAAGATCAAAGACTATACAGTCTTTAATATAGATTACATCTCAACATAAAGCAAACAAAAATCCTCACAACTCGACCACTAAGCAACATCATGATAAATGGAGAAAAGATTAAAATTTTCAGGCATTTCATTTTACCTGGATCCACAAACAAAACCCATGGAAGCAGCTGTCAAGGAATCAAACATAATACTGCACTGGGCAAATCTGCTTCAAGGAATGTCTTTAAAGTGTTAAAAAGCAAAGATACCACTTTGAAGACAAAGGTGAACCTAACCCAAGCCATGGTATTTCCAAGTGCCTCATATGCATGTGAAAGCTGGACAATGAATAAGGAAGTCTGATGAAAAATCGATGCCTTTGAGTTGTGGTGTTGACAAAGAATACTGAAAGTACCATGTCCTACTGGAAGAACGAACATATCTGTCCTGGAAGAAATACAGAAGGAAAACTCCTTAGAAGTGAAAATGGCCAGACTTTGTCTCACCTACTTTAGTCATGTTGTCAAAAGGGACCGTTCCCTGGAGAAAGATATCATGCTTGGTAAAGTGGAGCATCAAAGAAAAAAGGGAAAGCCCTCCACGAGATGGATTGACACAATGAATGTGGATGTAATGATGGGCTCAAACATAGCAAGGACTGTGAGGATGCCCAGGATGGGGCAGCATTCATTCTGTTGTACCTAGGGTTGCTATGAATTGGAGCTGACTCCTAACAACAACATCATCATGGGGAATAACTACACCCAGCTGCGAAGCCACACAAGGTCATGGTTCAGCCACGTTGACACACAACCTTAACTACCAAGTTGGATAGTATATATATATATATATATATATATATATATATATATAACTATTTTAATTGTGAAATGTTGGATAAACAAGATCTTACAAAGTGTAACCTTTATGGATGAATTTTTACATTCAGCATATCTCTGTGGACATCCATTCAAGTCATTATATGTATCAATAGTTCATTCCCTTTTATTGCAGAGTAATATTCTACAGTATGGATGTACCATAGGTTGTTTAACTCTCCACCATTGAAAAATACCTAGATTGCTTCCAATTTGGGGCTATTACAAATTAAGTTACTTGAAAACATTAGGGCTATTACAAATTAAGTTACTTGAAAACATTAATGTGTGGGGTTTTGTGTAAACATAAATCTTTATTTCTCTGGGAGAAGTACTCAGGAATGCAATTGTTGAGTCCCACGTCAGTGTCTGGTAATCTAATGGGGAGCTCTGGTAGCGAAGTGCCTAAGGCACTTGACTACTAATCAGAGGGCTGGTGGTTCAAACCCACCAGCCACTCCTGGGAGGGAACATTGGGCTATCTACTTCTGCAGTGATACTGCCTCGGAAACCAAGGGAGGGGTTGCTATGAGTTGGGTCCCACTCGACGGTACATAACAACAGCAACAACAACAGTAATCTAATGAAAAAAGCCCTGGCAATGCAGTGGTTAAAGCACTCAGGTGCTAACTGAAAGCAGTCTGTTTCCATAAAGATTTACAGCTTTGGAAACCCTAAGGAGAACTTCTGTCCTATAGGGTGGCTATGTATCAGAATAGACACAACAACCATGGGTTTGGTTTGAGTTTAGAAATAGCTAATGGTGTTGAACATCGTTTCATGTACTTATTTGCAGATATAAGTCTGTATATCTTATTCAATAAATGTTTGTTCATGTCTTTTTCTCACTTTAAAAATGTTTTATTTTTTGTACTTTTGAGTTTTTTTTTTTTTTTAATTTTTTATTGTGGTTTGGGTGCAAATTTACAAAGCAGATTCATTTCACTCTCAATAGTTCATGCACATTTGGTTTCAAAGCCCTGATCACAATCCCAACAATATGAAGCTCTCCTCCTCCTTCCCTGTGCCCTTCTTGTCTATGCATTTCTGTCTGTCCAACTTTCTCTCTATGCAAATACTGCCCTTCTTATGTCTCATAGTTGATGGATCTAAGGGGTGTGTCTCCCTAGGGTAGGTGGGTGCATCTCCATGGGGTAGGTGTTCTGCTTGTAGGCCTTTCTACTGTTTGGCTGAGAGCTAATCCATGGAAGTGAGTCCAGTTCCAAATCCAAAGAATAACCCAAGCCATAGCTTCAGGGGTCCCAACCATCTCTATTCAATCAGTAATTCTGGTCATTTTTTTTTTTTTTTAATTATTATTTTGTCCACATTATTCCCCCCACTCTATCCAGGATCTCTACTTTTGTTCCCTTTCCAGATGGTTGGCACTGGTAGTCATGGACCATCTAGTTCTTCTGGTCTCAGGGTTGGGAAGGCTGAGCTCTCCATGATCCATCATATCCCTGTAGTAATTGTTTCCATATGACTGATTTTCTTTACTCTTCTTTGCTCCAGAAGAGGCGAGACCAATAGTTGCATCTTAGATGGCTGCTTGAAAGCTTTTAAGACCCCGGGTGCTACTCACCAAAGTAGGATGTAGGGCAAGATTTTTATGTACTATTTTGTGCCAATTGAGCTTGATGTCCTCCAAGACCCTAGTTCCAAGTCCACAGGCCTGGTGAATCTCTCCCTCAAGGGGATTGGTTGTCACTGAGAAGCTACTCCAACCCTGTCCCCTATTACTTCTATAATATATATGGATATTTTTGTGGCACAAATACAAGTAAGAATATCATCAGCCAAATTTATACATGGGCATGAGTATGTTCCTGTTCACCTACCCACACTGATCTTCTCACCTGTCTATGCATTTACCCATAGACTAGTGTTTGCTGCCATCAGTAATATAGTATTTTGCCTATAATAGCATTTGCCTCTGTTGTCTATATCTTTTGTGTATGTTTCTGTGTCATCTTTTTCTCTATTTGTACTGTTTTAAGTTTTGAGTCCATTATGGTCAGAGAATATGCTGTACATAATTTCGGTTCTTTATACTTGGTTGAAATTTGTTTTGATTTAGAGAATATGGTCTATTTTAGAGACTTTTCCATGAATATTTGACAAAAATATGTATTCTATTCTTGTTGGCTGGAATGTTCTATATATGTCAGTTAGATCCTGTTAGTTTATTGTGTTGTTCATATTTCTATATTCTTTTTGGTTTTGTGTTTAGTAGTTCTATCATTTGCTGAGGGCAGTTATTGAAATCCCCAACTATAATAGTTAACTGATTATTTTTTAAGAAATATGGGTAAATTTTTAATTAAAAACATATATAAAAAACTGTGGAAAAGTGTAAAAATTATATATGTATGTATATGTGCAAATGTATAATCTTTATTATGATACAAAACATGAAAAATAGATGGAAATATGCCAAAAATATATATAAATTATATAGTGATAGGGTTATGAATAACTTTCTCTCCTTCTTTAGATATTTTTTTCATTTTCAAAAATAGAATAAATACCTTAAGGAGTTACTGAATGAATGGATGATATATTGCTTTACTTATAGCATTTAATAACTCAAATAATACCATATTTTGAAGTTTTACTATTCTCTCCTAGAGGGCTTCCAGGGACCACTGAAAATGATTCTCAGGAATAGGGTGGGCAAATACTCATTATGTAATATTTTACTTATTGAGCATAACATTATTTTTATTTGTAGTTTTAAAGAAATCTTAAAATCCCTTTGTACCACAATTTCCAAAAGTAAATTTGTAAGTAAGTGTACATGTTCCTAAAATTCTGCCTTTTACTGCAATACATTTTACAATAATTTGCTTCATTGCAAAGCTTATTTCAAAAGTGGACTACTTTGGCATGATCAAATGAAACAGATTTTGATAAAAATCAGTAAAGTTTCAATGTTAGAATGCTTGATGGATAAATTAAGATTGCCACAAATATTCATGCAACCCACCCAGCAGGTTCCCTGTTCTCCATTTAAATGTGAATTAAAAAAAATTTCCTTGTCTTTCACTGGTGTCTAATAGTTTGGTTTCATAGAGTATTCTCTTTAGTGTGTTCAGACTGATCAATTTTATGCTTTTTCTGCCCTTGAATCTCATACAAGTAGAAAATATTACAGACATTAGAAGATCAGCCATTTATTCTTCAGTCTCTCTTGCTGTTCATAGCTAAAACCTTTATTATTATGAAACCTTAAGGTCAGCTTCCTCCTGCCATGAAAGATCTGAATGTCTTCCTGGAAGCTAGTCCTCAAATGGTCTCTGCATTCAACCCACAGAATGTGTGCCTTACAAAGGAAGCTGTCCATACCATAATGTTGGAGAATAACACACATAGGAAAGGCAAAGATGGCACACAATGTTTTACTTGTTTATTTCATCTTTGTTTTAAGAGCTTATGTGAAGATTCCATAAGAGGTGGACTCTTCAACTTGGGGTATTTAAAATTTGAGGGAGGGATGCTTATTTCACTTATAAGATAAAATTAAGTAAGTCCAGAATTTTACTACTATGAGATATAAATAAATAAAACTACACAGTTTCTACCCGTTTTATTTTCTATTGAATCTGGCTTTGTAAAGAGTTATACCGGACAAAAGCTTTTTTTTTTTTTTTTTCCTGGAATTGCACTGTTTAGATATTTCTGGCTCTGCTGCGGTTTGAGAGAAAAGAGGTAATGCAGTCCTAAATTGACATATTCATAATACAAAACTTTTTTAAAATTATTTTTTAAGGTTCGTTTGCAACCACCTTAACCTTTGTAAAGACAGATTCTCAGGGATAATCACTAAATCTGTATTAAATGTTTTGATTCCTTTATTATAAATGTTACCAGTTGATCTTTATGAAAGTATCCAAACTTAGCATTGATGGAGGTAGTTTTCATTGTAATTTCCACGTTACAAAAAGTCTTTTTTTTTTCTTTCCAAAATAATTGAAAATCTTTACACAGGCATAATTCATCTTATTGCACTTCATTTTATTGCATTTCACAGATACTGCTTTTTTTAAAAATTGAAGGTTTGTGGCAACCCTGCATCAAGCAAGTCTGTTGGTATCAATAACCAACAATGTTTGCTCACTTTGTGTCTCTATGTCACATTTCGATAATTTTCACAACATTTCAAGCTTTTTCATAATGCTATTGTATACTTACTAGATTACAGTGTAGTGTAAATATAACTTTTATATGCATTGAAAACCAAAAAATTCGTGTGACTTCTTTATTGCAATATTCACTTTATTTCAGTGGTCTGAAACCACACCCACAAAATCTTCAAGGTAGGCCTGTAGATAGCATTTAGCATATACTACTTATTATACAGAGCTCTGGTAGCATAATGTCTAAGGTGCTTGACTGCAAACCAGAAGACTGGTGGTGCAAACCCAACAGCCACTCCTCGGAAGGAAGGTTGGGCAGTCTACTTCTGTAGATTGTGATACTGCCTCAGAAACCCAAGGAGGGGTCACTATGAGTCGGGGCAGACTTGACGACACATAACAACACAACAACCAAACATACTATATACACTGTACATACTCTGAGAGCCTTTATAAGAATATGAATAAAAGTTGGCAATTTCATGTCTGTAGGATACTTTGGGGCATTTGAATATGTATATAGAATTTTGACAGGAAAATGGTTAATAGTTTATATATCTGAAGAACTCTTAAAATTAATTTTAAAAACTATCAATGAAAACTGGCAAGAAATAGAAAACAGGTATTTGCAGTAAAATTAAAAATAGCCAAAATTAGAAAAAATGTCTATTTAATACAAATTAACATATGAAAGTGACAGTTTTTGTTTGACAAATAATAGCAAATAGTAATGGGTTGACTGGATGACTGAAGTACCAGTTCTCACCCATAAAATTGGTAAAAAGTATTAAAAATAATTAGACCTACAGAATTCAAGCAACAGATGATATCATCAGGCAACTAACAATTCAACTGTTGTTAAGTGCCGTCACAATTCAACTTGTTGTTATTTGCCGTTGAGTCGGACCCGACTCATAGCGACCCCTCCTTGGGTTGCCGAAGCAGTATCACTACGGAAGTAGATTGCCCCATCTTCCTTCCAAGAAGTGGCTGGTGGGTTTGCACTGCCAGCCTTCTGGTTAGCAGTCAAATGCCTTAGGCACTATGCTACCAGAGCTCCCAATTCAACTAGGGGATATTAAGTGTTCACATTGTAATTTTTTTTTTTGACTTATACTTTCTGGGTAAAATTAAGAAAGGAAATACATTTTGGAACAGAATGTAAAAAACTCAAACCCACTGTTTCGAGTCAATTCCAATTCATAGTGACCTGATAGGACAGAGTAGAACTTCTCTATAGGGTTTCCAAGGCTGTGACCTTTATGGAAGCAGGTTACCAAGTCTTTCTCCTGAAGACCTTCTGCACAAGTTACAACCACCAACCTTTCAGTTAGCAGCTGAGTGCTGAACAATTATGCTATTAGGGCTCCTTCCAAATAAAATATACTTAAAAAAAAAAAAAAAAAAAAAAGCACAAATTCACTGCCATCCAGTCAAATCTGACCCCTAGCAACTCCTCCTTGTGTTTCTGAGGCGATATAACTCTATGGAAGTAGCTTGCCCAGTCTTTTTTCCGAGGAGTGGCTGGTGGGTTTGAACCCCCAGTCTTCTGGCTATCAGTCTAGTCATTCTTAAATAACAAAATTGAGCTTTAAAAAAGTAATAATAATTGACAATGATACTAATATAAATGTTATGCCAGTCTCAAGAATTAATGAAATAAAAGAAAAATTAGTTTAAATTGTGGCATTTAAACAAGGAGGATTCAGATTACAATCAGGTTTATGTTAATGTATATATAAATAGGTATTAATTCCACATATTATTATCCCCTGTGAGAAAATCCCCCTTCCGCCGATGTATGCACAAAGAGAGAAAAAAAAAGAACAAAGGAAGTGGATATACCAAATAAGGTCACTAAACAGAAGGTGAGGTTTCTCCTGCCCCATTAGCCTTAAATTCAAGACACATTAGAAAATGCAGAGGGGAAAAAAGGACTGATCTTTGCTTGTCATATATTGACCCTTAATGTTTGGGGTTGTCCCAGAAATTTATTTTCTTCCTCTCCAGTTTATCTATGATGCTCAGAAACCACTGACTTCCTGGAATTTTTATTAAGAATTCCACATTCTTGCCATGTTTTTCAGATACTGTGGCCTCTGCCAATAAATTCTAATAAATTTTCACTTCTTTCCTTTCAATAACATCCCAGAGAATATGATTCAGACTCAAATTAATCACCGATCATGTTAATGGCTCCTAGGAGTTTACTTCCAATACCCCTTATTATATTAAATCAAACTTGATAGTGTGCTAGATCATCGCTCAGCTGGGTTTTCATAAAAGCACTGGTATTTAATAAGATTTATACTTGGTTTTCTGTTAATATCTTTGCTTACTGTGTGCTTTATTTTTAAAATAGACATTCTTAGCAAATGGCACTCCTTTAAAATCTATCATTATACTTTTAAAAATAATGTACAGGAAACATTTTACAGTAAAACATGTTACTTGTTTTATATTATGGTTATATAATAGTGAGCAGAAGCTATTTATTTAATTTATAATCAAAATATTAATATTTTATCTGCAGTTTAGAAAGAATATGCATACATATATATGTTTTGCCTATTTAGAAGATAAATTAAGTGCCAAAAATATTAGGAAATTTAAAGTATTGTATTTTTTAAAGCTTTGCAGCAAAGGGGCAGCTCTGGGAAAGCCATTTGAAGCATCTGCTGAAAATATATCAAGTGTGGCAAGTTTCATCGAGACAAAGCTTGTGACATGCTATCTACGAATGAGGAAACCTGACCTTGCTCTGAATCATGCACACAGGTAATAGAAAATATTAAAATCCACAAGAGGAGTTCCTGGGTGGTGTAAAGAGCTAAGCACCCAGCTACTAACCAAAAGCTTGAGATTCAAATGCACCCAGGGCACCTCGGAAGAAAGGCGTAGCAATCTGCTTCCCAAAATTCTACTCTGAAACACATGGGGTCACCATGAGTTGGAGTCAACTTGACCACAACTTGTTTGTTTTGTTTTGTTTGTTTGTTAATAACCATGAGTTAGTAGTACTATCCATCCAAGCAGAGGGTTTTATTTGAACCTGTAGGGATCAGCTTCCATTTCATTTAAATGTAAAGAAGAAACAAAAATCATTTGTTTGCTACTTGATTTATGTCAAGCTAGAAAAATATGGAGACCACAAAGGGGATCACAGAACTTAATGAAAGAAATAGACACAGAACAAGTAGTCAGACTATAGGGCAAGATAAAAAGGCAGATAACTATAGTGTCAAAGTGCTGCAGGAAGAAGGCAGGTGAGAATAAGGTAAGTAAGGGACATGGTATTGAAGGCTATAGAGATTTTCTAAAATGGCAGAAGAGATCAAAAGTAGAAGGGAATTCTGACTGAAGCATGAACAAAAACATGAAAGTTTGTGGCCTACTTGGTGACGTCATAACTGATTCAAAGAGTGCTCTGAGTGATGGATGTTGTGCTGTTCAAAGGTGGAAAACATTTTTTTTTTTTTTCTGTGTTCTTAAAGTTTTCTTTGTCTTATTTCTATCTCTTCTCAGAACTCTGTCTCATTACATTCTCTCCTGACTTCCTAGAACCCTCAGAGTTACTCAAGTCTATCATTTTTTCTATAAAAACATATCTATCTTGGTTTGTTCTCATCACAGGTAACAATCAGTTTTAAGCTACAGCAAATATAATTACAGAACACCTCTCAAATAACTCTTCCACGTTACGATGCCTCTAACTCTCCTCTCCTGATTTAGAGGAATTTATCTAGAAATTTTGTACTGTCCATTTTTTGATCTCATGTCCTGTACTTCTTTTGGATGCAATGGCAAAGATAATATCAACATGAAGACATATTGCCTGCTTTGTTAATAACCAGTAGGAAATGTAATTATCGGTTAGATTAGGACCCATTATTAGGAGCTCTGGTAGCATAGTGCCTAAGGCACTTGACTGCTAACCAGAAGGCTGGCGGTTCAAACACACCAGCCACTCCTTGGAAGTAAGGTTGGGCAATCCTACTTTTGTAGTGATACTGCCTTGGAAACCCAAGGAGGGGTCGCTATGAGTCAGGGCTGACTCGAGGGCACATAACAACAACAACAACATGTAAGCAAGAGATCTGCCAGCATGATAAAAGTAATTTACAACCCCACATCCACTAGGATATAAAAGTTCTACCAAGATTCATCTCAGCCCTAAGGAGAGTAATAGTGGGTTTAAGCTTGACATCAAGGACCTGCAGACAGTGAAACCACATTGAAATTTACAAGATAATGTGCTTGAGAGAAATTCTCCTGCTTAAGAAAACTACAGAACCTAAAGGCAGATTTCCTCCAACACCAGAAGAAAAGTCTACTCTCTGTACCTGCAATCTAGAAGCATTTTATACAATAATAGTTTATAAAACCAATATCAGGACATATGGTCTGTCAAAGAATTTTTCTCCATTTCCATTTGAAAGAAGCAATATTTGGAAATATAACATGTATTTTGTTGTTGTTGTTATGTGCCGTCAAGTCGACCCCGACTCATAGCGACCCCTCCTTGGGTTTCCAAAGCAGTATCACTACAGAAGTAGGATTGCCCAAACATGTATTTTAGGATGTCAAAATATTGGAATTTCTGGAATACTTGAGTAACTTTTGAGCACAATGAAAAAAATATTTGAAATTGGAACTAGTTCAGAAAAAATCTATAGGCATATGTAAACAATAATGAAATGAGATGACTAAAAGTAATTATACATCACCTTCTCTGTGACATGCAAAATGAAGCACCAATATGGCCTATATTTCAAGGAAATATAGCCTGGATATCAGAGTGCTTGATAGGTTTTCTAATAATTTCTAATTATAAAAGATTCTAGTGTCACATCAATATTCAGTACATTTTTTCAAAAATAAATAGTGTGAATGACAAATCCATATATTTCACTATAATCCAAACATAGGGATGATAAAATGTTACAAATCCTGAGAATGAAAGATTAGCTTCAATAGGCTCACTGTTTAGACTGAGAAAACTTATATTTTTAAACAAAGAGTGATCTTTCAAGACCTTGAAAATTACCAAGGGGCAGATACATAATGGTGAATATTAAAATGATTTTCCTTATTATGTTAGGATTAACTTTTATACCCTGTTTTCCTACTGTAAAGTAATTTTTACTTCTGTTTCTAAGTTGAACATTAAGAAAGAAATGCAAATCCACAGAGGTTAAACTGTCAATTCATACAATTAATGATACACAAGATGAAATAAATCATTTTATTGGGCTTGTCGTATTACAGAACTGTGGAAATCAGTACATATGATCCTAATATAAAGATCCCTGATTTGAAAACAGTCTGAAATATAATCAATAAATATATTTTTCAAAATAAATAAATGAATTACTAAGATACTCTGTCTATAAATAGCTTATATTAAGCTATACACTGCATACAGGGTTTTGCTTTTGTATTATTACCACATTGGGTGCTTGATACTAATCCTGGCTCAAAATTATAATATTCCTTTTTTGCATTTATTTGCATTTGCTGAAGCATCCTTTCTTTAATTTTATGTAAATGTGAGGTCTACTGCATATATTTAGGAGACTTTGTTAGCACAAAAATTAGCCTACAAACCATCATATAATTTTGCTTCTGATAAAAGTAAATGAATATTGTTTTGTCATATAGAACATGATGAGAACCATAACTCTATGGCTTTAAGTCCAACAAATATATATTTTGATAAGGAGTGATACAAAGGGCTCTAGAGGCAACGATTACCACAACAGGCTTTTCTTTTGTTGTTTTTTCTCTAATAGCATATACCAAGTGTGGTAGTTAAGTTTGTGTGTCAACTTGGCTAGGCCTGGTTGAGTGGCTGGGCAGCTGGGTGTGGTTATTCCCCATGGTGAGACTGGTAATTAACTCCATGGTAGAATCTATTAGAGCAGCTGAGTAGTTGCTTTAGGGCTGTGGGCTGCTTCCAGTCTATAAGAAGCAACTTTGAGGAAGGTCTCCAGCTTATGGCACACTCAAACCCTGCATGTAGCTGAGTTGTTGTTCAACAGCCTGCCATGTCCTGCCAATCTTGGGACTTTTTCTGGACTTGAATCAGTGACCTGCCATGTTGTTTGGTGATATCGGAAATGTGCCTTTTCACTTGTCAAACTTAGATTTTTCAATCTCAGCAGCCAGCTGTTGGCTGAGTGAAGAAAAGCCTCCAGCTTCAGTGGGCCAGGAGCAAGAGGCAGAGCTGAAGGCCAAGGTCAAGAGGCTTTCACCCAGCCCCTAGAGCCTGGCACTCCAAACTGTAAGAGAATAAACTCCTGCTTGTTAAAGCCATCCCATTTGTGGTATATTCCTGTCTGAGTGGCACTAGGTAACCAAAACACCAAGTGACAAAAATGGATATTATTTTTCACTTCAACCAAAAGTAATATCCAGACTCACCAAAAGGACTCAGTCAAAGGGACACATGGATTCTTTACTGACTTTATCAAATTAGTACCATTGTTTATCAGTAGGTGTTTTAAGCACTCCAAAGACTGATTCCTAATTACCGCTGTTTTACCAAGAGTTAAAATCCTGCTATAACTATTTTCCTATCATATAATTACATTCTACATAATTGTAAAGATTCTAATGATGCTTCTTTGTATATTCCTCAACTCTAGTTTGTGTGTGTGTGTGTGTGTGTGTGTGTTGCAGAATTTTGATGCCACAAGGTGGTAGACAAGAAGAAGTCTGAAGTTGCAAATATATGGAAAAAAAAATCCTATTTAAAATTTTTTTTTATAATGGTAGAATGTGCATTCTTCATTCATTTAATAAATATTTATGGAATACCCACTGAGAGCCTGTCCCTGTGTTAGGTAGCTGGGTAACAATTGTAAATAGAAAAAAGATGGTATTTAGATACCAGTAGGAAAGGCAGCAAACAAAAGTACAGTAAATAAATAAATATGAATACATATATGAGATAAATAAAGAGTGTGAGAATTGTAGTAAAGGAAATAAACATAATTTCTTGCTGCAGAGACAGCACAGTATATTGAATCAGAGCACAGGGTCTGTAATCAGACTGCCTGGGTCCAAATTCTGAGTCCTCCACTCACTAATTAGTCTGAGTTTATTTCTCTGTAAAATTGAATTATATTAATAGTAACTACTTTACAAGAACTACCTCACTAGGCTTTGTGAAAATTAAGTATAAACCCAAGGATTTTTTTATTCAGCAGTGACAGTTACTGGTACTGGACCTGCCTTCCCTCCATAAACAATGTTAAGTGGACAATATATATGAGACAAATGTTTTTAGGTATTGAACAATGATCAGAGCAGGACTGGGTTCCTTTAGAGAAGGAAAATACACATGGTAAGTCCTATAATAGTTAAAGTTTTTTTCCTGGGATTATTTCCTGTCCCATTTTAGGGAGGTAGAGCCCAGTTCATCATTTTAAGCTGAAGAGGCAGAGATCAGACTGCCAGGGTGCAGAAGGACCTGTAATATATAGGGAAGGTGGCCAAAGGAAAAGTAACTGTATAAAGATAAAGTGGGGGAGAAGTCTGCATAGAGATTTGCCACAGATTCTCGGCCAAGGTCTGAGTGATGTACATGAGAAGAGAAACTCCACAAGGCCTACCAGAGATTGCATGCTTCAAGACCAAGTGTTAAATGGAAATACCAGAGGACCTATAGTACTGGAAGATGTTGAAGTACCAGAAGGAAGAGACCTCATTGAGCACTTAAGGCATTCAGTTGAACAACAAGAAAAAGGCCACACTTTAAAAATGAGAGCTATGACTCAGAGAAAGGACCACGGCCTAAGAGTAAGCTTAAACCAAAAGACATCTGCTTTAAAACAATTTAACTATCTGCCAGAAAAAAAGAGAAAAATTCAACATGTTTTCAGAGGAAATGTCATAATCCAGACTCCTTACACAATACCACCGACAATGGCAAACATAAAATCAAAGATTACTACACATACAAATAAGTAGGAAATTAGGAAAACAGTCAATAGAAATCAGATGCTAAGATGACTCAGAAATTGAAATAAGCAGAAAAGGATTTTAAAGCAGCTATTAAGAATATGATCAAGAACTTTGAGATAGAGATGACAATAAGAGGGAAGAGATGGAAATCTCAACTGAGAAATAGAAATTATAGAAAGAATCAAATGGAGATTTAGCATTGATGCATAAAATATCTGAAATTAAAAATTTACTGATTTCCCTCAACAGCAGATTGGAGGTTGCTAGCAGAAGAGTTGGTGATTTTGAAGATAAATCAATTGAAATTACCCAATATAAAAAACGAGAGAGAAAGACATTTTGAAAAATTAACCAATGCTTCAGTGATCAGTCCTAAGGGACAGTAAAATATAACCCAATACCCATGTAATTGAAGTCCCAAAGGGAGAAGAATGAGGGAATGAAACAAAAAAAAGAAATACTGGAAGTTTTCTAGATTTGATTTTAATGAATCACCTGAAAGAGGGATAGGGGAGAAGCGAAGGGAACACTGGGAAAAAAAAAAAAAAAGCATAACCTGTGTCACTTTAATTTTGTGTATTTCACTGTTCATAAATTATATGTACAGTGTATACATATAAATAAATAACAATAAAATGTATTTTAAAAAGAAGAAGAATCACCTGAAATAAAGATCCATGAACCCCAACTGTGGTAGTTAAAGTTGTATGTCAACTTGGTTGGACCTGGTTGAGTGGCTGGGCAGCTGGTGGTAGTTATTCCCCATGATGAGACTGGCAGTCAGCTCCATGGTGGGATCTACCACAAGTAGTTGAATAGCTGCTTTAGGGATCTGGTCGCCCTCCTGTACATAAGCAGCAGCTTTGGGAATGGTCTCTAGCTTATGCCACACATGAACCCTGCATGTATCCATGTCATTGTTCAGCAGCCTGCCATGCCCTGCCAACCTTGGGACTTTCAATGGACTTGAGTTAATGGTCTGCCTTGTGGTTTGGTAATGTTGGGACTGTGCCCTTTTACTTGTCAACCTTGGGCTTGTCAGTCCCAGCAGCCAGTAGCTGTCTGAGTGAAAAAAAGCCTCCAGCTTCAGTGGGCCAGAAACAAGAGGCAGAGTTGAAGCCCAAGGTTGAGGGGCTCTCACCCAGCCCCTAGAGGCTGACACTTTGAATTTGGACTTAAAGCCTCCCAACTGTAAGAGAATAAACTCCTGTTTGTTAAAGCTATCTCATTCGTGGTATATTCCTGCCAAGCGGCACTAGGTAACCATAACACCAATTAAGATAAATACAAAGGGAACCACACTCAGGCACATTATCTTGAGACTGTTAAAAACCCCAGATGAACTGTTGCATTTGATGCTGAAATTTTAAACTCTCAGTTATGGTAAAGAAGAGAGCTTTGTGTTTAAAATATCTCATTTCATGAGATGTGAAAGAAATTTGTAAGATTCCTGTTACCTCTATATGAACCAGTTAATTCTAACTCTCATGAATATCTGTAATGCTTTAAGTTGACATGACCTCTGAATGCTTTCATTATCCACAAAGTTGTGGAAAGTGACACTCCGAAAGTTATATTTTCATGGAAGTTTTAAAATTATCTACATTATTATGTATTAAGTTCAAATAAAGTATTTTAAAAATAATAGTTGTCTCAATTCAAATACAGAATTTATCACTATTATTACTATTGGAAACAATATGTACTTATTTTGGTGATGGAAAAATATACCAACTGATATGTTTGATATTCAGGAATTGCTCTAACAGTTTAGCTGGGTTTAAAGATGACATAATTGAGACAAAAAGAAGGAAAGTGACTTGTGGAAGTCAAAATTAATAAAGGATGAAGTAGGAATTAAAGTATGAGATTTTTATTGTATTCTTATATTTTGACCCATGGATTATTTAGGTACATATTGTTTAATTTCTATATATCTTACTGTTATTGAATTATGATTTAATTCCACTGTAGTTAGAGAACAACTTCTGTAAAATTTCTTCTTCTTTATTTTTTAATTTTATTGAGGCTTATTTTAATCTGTTAATTCTTGTCTTGAAGTATAATTTTTTTTATATATATGGATGTAACCACACCTAACATAAAAAGGAAATTTTTATATTTATTGTACGGTATATTTTTTGTCACATTTTTACTTTCATCTTATCTATGTCTTTTTAAGATAGCATATAGTTGAGATTTACTACTTAATCCAAACATGCTATCTCAACTATTAACCTTTTTGTTACCCGTGGGACATGTAGTATCCACCTATATTTTCTGCATTTGGATTCCATGGGAAGCTGCCATCCCACTTTTAGTTCATTCAGCCTTCTGATGTGCACCTGAGTAACTGCATGAATCTGAAGAAATGATACTCCTCAGGATATGTGTCCCATTAATTGTATCAAAATGCATATTACCTAAAAAAAAAAAAACAACCTTTCTTTATTTCATTCCAAATGCTTTCCATTACTGAAACAAAAAATCCAAAGCAAAAAACAATTTGATCTTGAAAAATTTAATTGAAATGTTCAGTGTGTGTTTGTTGTTGTTGTTATGTGCCATCAAGTTGGACCCAACTCATAGCGACCCCTCCTCGGGTTTCCGAGGTGGTATCTCTATGGAAGTAGATTGTGCAACCTTCCTTCTGAGGAGTGGCTGGTGGATTTATACCACCAGCCTTCTGGTTAGCCGTCAAATACCTTCGGCATTATGCCACCAGAGCTCCCTCTAAAGCTGGTTAAAATGCAACACACTTCCTTGAGTTGGATCCGACTCATAGTGACCCTTCCTTGGGTTTCTGAGGTGGTATCACTATGGAAGTGAATTCCCCAACCCTCCTTCTGAGGAGTGGCTGGTGGGTTTGAACTGCCAGCCTACTCATTAGCAGTCAAGTTCCTTAGGCACTACACTACCAGAGCTCCCAATTTGTGTTTAGTGTAGTTATTCATATGGTAGAGTTGAATTCTATCATCTCCCTATTGTTGTCTAGTATTCCATATATTTTTTCTTTCTGTTTCTCATTTCTTGACTGATTTTCAGTTAATTAAATATCCACTAATATTTCATCTTAAATCAATTATTGGATTTTAAATTAAACTTTTCATAATTTTTGAAATGGTTGTTCTAGAGATTATAATACTCATCCTTAATTTATCACAGTTTAATTATCGCTAATATTATGCTACTCCTTGGAAGGAAGGTTGGGCAATCCTACTTCTGTAGTGATACCATCTCGGAAACCAAGAAGGGGTTGCTATGAGTCGGGTCTTAATCAATGGCACATAACAACAACAACAACAACAATATTATGCTGTGGTAATTAAACTGTGATAAATTAATGATGCATATTATAATCTCTAGAACATGCTAGAAGCTCTGGTAGCATAGTGCCTAAGGTGGTTCAAACCCACCAGCCACTCCTCGGAAAGAAGGTTGGGCAATCTACTTCTGTAGTGATACTACCTTGGAAACCCAAGGAGGGGTCGTTATGAGTCAGGTCTGACTCGAAGGCACATAACAACAACAACAATATTATGCTATCTCATATGAAAATCTTACTATATAAAATGAAACAGGATACATACCACACACCATCTACAAAAATAAAGTAAAAATGGATTTAAGAGCTAAATGTTAAATCTAAAACTATAAAGTTCCTAGAATATAACAAAGGGCTGCCAGTACTGTGCTTTTTTTCCTTTTTTTCTTTTCTCAATTCTTCCATCCATCCTTCTTGTTTATTTCTTTTATTCTTTTCTTTCTCTTCCTCCTTTTTTTTTCTTTAATCCATAGACTAGATGCCTGCCTGCTGCCAACTTCACAATCATCAGCACATGCCCATGCCCCTCCCTAGATGGTGATGTGCTGTCCCATGGAGTGAGTGCCATGTTCCCACTGTAGTCGTTTTTGATGGTTAATACTTGTGTCAGTACTTTGCCATTTCTCTTTTTTCCTGCTTTTTATTCTTTTTCTCTTTCTTCTTAGTTCTTCCCTCTTCCCCCTGCTTGTTTTTCTTTTCTTTTTCAGTTTTTCCTCTTACCCTTCTTCTCCTTTTTTTTTTCTTTTTCTTTTTTGGTTTTGCAGAGTGAGTGTCCCACACTTCACCATCTCTGTGTTCAATAACCCTCACTCTGGACCCTCTGTGGTAAATGCTTTCATGAAGTGAGTACTGCTATTCTTCCTCAGCTATGTTTGGTAAGCATTGATGCCACTACTGTGTTGCTTTTTTTCCTTCTTCTTTTTTCTTCCCTAACAGATATCCCCTCCCTTCCCTTCCCCTTGTTTCATTCTTCTTTTCTATTTTTTTTTCTTCCTTTTCCATGTTCTTTTTCTTTCCTTCCACCTTCCCCCCAACAGTTGGGAGCTAGGAACCCTACTCAGACAAATATATCACACCTGCACCCTACTGACAGTCAAGTACCACCACTCACTTCAGCACCACTGGATCAATGACAGATGGTGGCCAATACAAGCCTCACCTGCCCTCAGCTGCCTATGCAACCAGCATCAGAGACTCACACACACACTCCTACAGCTACTAAATGCACTCAGAGACAGGTGGTAAACACACCATTGCTGCCAAACTAGCAACCAGAGCAGCAGGCCCATCTTGTTGCCCAGATATATTAAAAAAAAAAAA
>NW_006921789.1:4784017-4807546 GCF_000298275.1 Orycteropus afer afer
CCAACCACTCAGGAAAGGATCAAATCTGGAGATACTGGGAGGAAAAATGTGGAACAAAATCCAAAAATTCAATAATGACCAGAATTATTGGTCAGAGGAAATCTGTTGAGACCCCCAATACTATGGCCCTGGAATACATTCTGCACCTGGAATAAAACTCACCCCAAGGGGCTGGCTCTCAGCCCAATAGTTAACAAGATGTACATACAGACCACTCAACCTAGGATGATGCACCCACATACCCTATGGTAATACATCCCTTAGAGCAATGAACCACAGGGCACCAGAGGACCAACATTCAGGTTGAGGAAATGCAGGACAAACAGTGCATAAAGATGAGAAGCACAGGAGGAGGGTTACAGGGTAGGGAAGGGAGGAGACTGGGTTAGGGTTGGACATGGTAAATAGGGAGTGGAATTCAATGTACATGTAATGTTGGATATAAAACAAGCTCTTAAAAAAATCATGACACAAACCAACAGACATCAAAAAGTAGATACAATGACACCACAATATCTCAGAGATTACAGACAACTTCAAATCACACACACACACACATACACACACATACACACAGGATAAGATGGCCCGAGAAAGTGAAAAAATACAGGACCAGAAAGTCTTCCAGAGGAATAAATGCTGTTGGAAATGGAACTACCGCATAAAGAATTCCAAAGAAATCTATTTAGGTACCTTCAATGAATTGAAGGAAACCACAAACAAAATCAAGGAAAACACAACCAAAACTCCAGAAGAATTAAAAAACAAAAAAAAAAAAGGCAAAATAAATGAAAAATTAGAAATCATACAAAAACAATGAAAAGAAATTCAAAGATTAATACTAAAATTTCAGAAATAGATAATGCATTGGAAGGGCAAAGGGGTAGCGTTGAATCAATGGAACACAGAATTAGGGAAATTGAGCAAAATCTCCTAATATTAATCAGTTAAAGGAACAATCAGGAAAAAGTACTGAAAAAAAATTAAGGCTTAAGAATTTTGGGTACATTATCAGGAAGAATACTTTACACATAATTGGAATTCCAGGAAAGGAAAAAAGAGAGAAAGAAAAGCCAAGAATATTGTCAAAGATTTCTTGGAAGAAAACTTCCCTAATATCATGAAATATGAGAAAATACACATTCAAGAAGTTCAATAAGCCTCAAATAGGACAGACTCCAAGAAAATCAAGACATATCAAAAGCAAACTTTCCAAAATCAAAAACAAAGACTAATGAAAGTTCCTTGGAAAAAATGAAAAGTTACCTCCGGAGAAGATCCAATAATCTCTGACTTCCTGAAAGAAACCATGCAAGCAAGAAGGCAATGGGATGACATATATAAAACCCTGAAAGAAAAAAAATTGCCAAGCAAGGATTATATATCCAGCATAATTATACCTTAACTACAATGGTGAAATCAGAAAATTTTCAGGTAAACAAAAATTAAGAGAATTTGTAAAAACCAGACCAACTTTACAAGAGATGGTAAAAGGAGTCCTTCAATCAGAGAACCAAAAAGAGAAGACAACAAACTGAGGTTAAGACACACAACAACATTACCTAGAAATCAAACTGGATATAGAAGTATTAAAAATAAAATTAACCTATAAGATTGAAAATAAGAAAACAGAGAGATGTCATTTTATAAATGATGACAACTACAAAGGAAAAAGAATGAATAAATGGTGTAGGTAAAAAACTTCCAGATGAAGAGGAAGTCAAGAAGATATCAAGGCAGAACAGATTGTTTTAAATGGGAGTAGATAATAATAAATTACAGGGTAACTGCAAAGAAAATTAATAAACCTTCTCATGAAAAGAAAATCACAAAGACTCAGTAAACACTAAAACAATAAAAACAAAGGAAATGATTTTTTAAAAAAATTATGTGAACAAAATGAACTTAACCCAGAGAAGTATATGGAACAAGTAAACCATCCACACTACCCCTCCCCCCCCAAAAAAAGGTGTAAATTCATACCTATCAATAATTATGCTGAATATAAATGGATTAAATGTACCAGTCAAGAAACAAGGAGTAGTAGAATGGATAAGAAAATACGATCTATCAGTATGCTGCCCACAGGAGACACAACTTAGATAGAAAGACAAAAGTAAGCTAAAATGCAAAGGATGGAAAAACATATCAAGAAAATGGCGACCACAGCTACCCAGAAGGAGCGAGTAGTTGGACCTGTGGGCTCGGGGCCATAGTCACAGTGAACATCAAGCTCAATTGGCATAACATACTACACAAAACATTGTTCCACCTCCTACTTCGGAGAGTAGTAACTGGGATTTTAAATTCTTGCAAGCAGCCATCTAGATGCAACAATGGGTCCCTCCTCATCCAGAGCAAAGAAGAATGAAGAAAACTAAAGATTCATGGAAAGAATTAGTCCTAGCAACTACTATCTGTAGCCTATATGACTATGAGACCAGAAGAACTAGATGATGCCTGGCTACCACGGTCAACCACTCAGAGGGGGATCTATGTAGGAGATCCTGAATAGAGAGGGAAAACAATGTGGAACAAAACTCAAAATCATTTGAAAAAAAAAAGGGGGTGTAGGACCAGGTTTGCTGGTCTGATAGGACCTGGTAGAAATGCTGAGATTATGGCCCCTAGCTCCCTTTAAGGTCTGGAATTGAACCCACACCTGTGGCTTCCAGCCAAACAAAAGGCAGTCATAGGAGTTGAACATTTACCTGAGGTAGATACACTCCTTGGAGAGAATAATCATGGGAGAAAGAAGGGCTATTTATTCACAGGAAGACAGCTCAGGGGGCAGGAGTTCATGGAGAGATGGACACAGGGAAGAGGTAACCATTGGGAGGCAGTGGGAGGGGAGCTGTTGCATTGGGGTAAATTGTAGTCAGTGTCATGAGACAAAGTGTATGTGAACTGCAGTATGGAAAGTGAATTTGCTCTGTGAACTTTCACCCAAATCACAATTTAAAAAAAAAAAAAAAATGGCAACCAAAAATCAGCAGGAGTGGCAATGTTAATTTCTTATAAAATAGACTATAAAGCAAAAATCTGCAAAAGTGACAAGGAATGACATAATAATTAAAGGACAATCCAGTAAGAGGACATAACCACAATAAATATCTATGCACCCAATGAAAGAGCTTCAAAATACATAAGTTAAAGTTTAACAAAATTGAAAAGAGAAATAGACAACTCAACAATAATAGTAGGAGACTTTAATGTATCATATTAGATGAAGGACAGATATACTAGAAGGAAACTCAGCAAAGATACAGAAGATCTAAACAATATAATCAACCAACTAGACCTCAAAGACAGGTAACAAAACAATCCACAAAACACACCGCAAATATACATTCTTTTCCAATGAACATGGAACCTTCCCCAGAATAGACCATATGTTAGGTCACAAAGTGAGGCTCAGTAGATTTAAAAAACACAAGCCATCTTGCTTTGGAATTAGAAATCAACAAAAGGAAAATGAAGATAAATAAGTAAAATATATGGAAACTGAATGACATTGTGTTAAAAGACCTCTCAGAAGGAAGGTTGGGCAATCTACTTTCATAGTGATACTGCCTCAGAAACCCAAGGAGGGGTTGCTATGAGTCAGATCCAACTCGACAGCAGTGGGTTTAAAAGAGTAGTGGGCAATAGAAGAAATAGAAACTAAAATTTTAAAATTTCTTGAATCAAATGAGAATGAAAACACAACTACCAAAATCTTTGAGACACAGCAAAAGCAGTTCTCAGAGGACAGTTTATACCAATACACACACAGATCACAAAAGAATGTTGTTGTTGTTGTTGTTATGTGCTGTCGAGTCAGACCCAACTCATAGCGACCTCTTCTTGATTTCCAAGGGAGTATCACTACGGAAGTAGATTGCCCCATCTTCCTGCCGAGTAGTGGCTGGTGGGTTTGAACCACCAGCCTTCTGGTTAGCAGTCAAGTGCCTTAGGCACTATGCTACCAGAGCTCCTTCACAAAAGAATAAATAACTAAAATCAACATTGTAACCCACCATATTAAATAATTAGAAAAAGAACAGCAGACAAAGAGAAAAACCTACAGTCATCAGAAGAAAGGAAATAATAAAGATTAAACCAGAAATAAATGAAACAGAGCAACAATAGAAGGTATCAACAGAACTAGAAGTTGCTCTTCAAAATGATTAAAAACCACTAGCATATTTAACAAAGGAGAAGATGCAAATAAAACAAGTAAGAAATGTTGTAGGTGATGTCAGAACAGAACCATCTGAAATAAAAAGAATAACGAAACACTATGAAGAACTGTACTCCAACAAATTTGAAAACCATGAAGAAATGGACACACTTTAGAAACATACTGCTTATCCAAACTAATGCAATCTGTGGTAAAAATTTTGAACCGACCCATCACAAAAGAAAAATTGAACAGATCATAAAAATCAGCTTCACTGGTGAATTCTACCAAGCTCATATAAATTCAGAGAAGAGCTCATATAAATTCTACTGAAACTATTCCAGAGCATTAAAAGGATGGAATACTCCAGAACTCAGCTATGAAGCAAGCATAATGCTGATACCAAAACCAGGCAATGACACTACTAAAGAAGATTACGGACCAATAACCTACATGAACACAGATGCAAAAATTCTCAACAAAATCTTAGACACTAGAATTCAGTAACATATTTTAAAAAATAATACACCATGACCAAGTAGGATTCATACCAGGTATACAAAGATTATTCAGCATTAAAACAGTCATTAACATAATCCACTACGTTTAAAACAAAAAAAAAAAAATGGGGGGGAAAGAACTTCATAATCATATCAATTAATGAAGAAAAGGTTTTTGATAAATGCCTATTCCTGATTAGAAAGCAAACAAACAAGCAAAGGAAAATGCTCAGCAAAATAGGAATAGAATGGAAATTCCCCAACATAAGTAAGAACAAAACCAATAGCCGCATCATTCTTAATGGAAAGAGACTGAAAACATTCCCTTTGTGAACAAGACCCAGACAAGTATGCCCTTTATCAACACTCCTATTCAATATTGTAGGAACATCTTTTGATCCAGCAATCCCACTCATAGGAATAGGTCCTAGAGATATAAAAGCATTGCACAATAGATATATGCTTATATATATTCATTGCTGCCTTATTGATAATAGCAAAAAAAAAAAAAAAAAAGATGAAAACAACCTAAGTGCCCATAAACAGATGAATGGATAAGCAAACTGTGGTACATACATGCAATGGAATACTGTGCAATTATAAAGAATAATGAGGAGTCTACGAAACATTTTTTTTTTAAGTTGGATAAATCCAGAGGACATTATGCTGAGTGAAACAAGGCGATCACAAAAGGACAAATATTATATTATCCCACTATTATAAAAACTCAAGAATAGATAAACACACAAAAAGCAAAGTTGTTTGATGGTTACCAGGAATAGGAGGGGAAATCACTTTCTAGAGTAGACACTTGTTACTTTTGGTGATGAGAAAGATGACACCAAATATAGATGAAGTCAGCACAACTTGATCAAGGTAAGTAAAGACACTGTAAGTACATGTGAAAAAGGGATAATTTTGGCAAATGCTATAACATAAAATTTTGCAGCAGCAGTAAAAACAACCAAAAAAAATGTGTGAGGTGTATAGGTAGGTTTTGTGGGGTGCATATATGTGTATAGAAAGATCAATGTGAGTAAGTGCTCATAAATGTATAGGTGTATCTGTAGGCATACTTGTATGCACATTTGGGTAAGCTGCTTAAATATCTGCATATATAAAAACCACATGGAAGACACAGTTATGGAGGCTTCCTAAACATATACACAACAACTTGCAGGATTCATTTACTGGATTAGAATTCTTGAGACCACAATCCAAGACTCAACTGGCATAACACAGTTCACAAAGATAATGTTCTACATCCTAGATTGGTGAGTAGCGTCTGGGATCTTAAAATCTTGTGAGTGGCTATCCAACATATAATTATTGGTCTCTACTCATATGGAGCAAAAAAGAATGAAGGTAATCAAAGGCTCAAGAAGAAACTAGTTCCCAGGACTGATAGCACACATGATCTACTAACCTGAGACCAAAACTAAATGGTGCCTGGCTACCACTACCAACCATTCTGACCAGGGACACAATAGAAGGTCCCAGATCAAATGGAAGAAAAATGTAGAACAAATTAGAATGCCTTAAAAAAGGCCAGACTTACTAGACTGATAGAAACTAGAGGAACCTCCAAAACTATCGCCTCAAATAACTTTTGAACTTAGGTTTGAAGTTTTTTCTGTAGGTCACTTTTCAGCCAAATAATATATTGGCTTATAAAGTAAACAGCATCACCCATGAGCAATTTTCTCCCGTAAGCAATTAACTTCAAGAAACCAAATGGTCAACATTTACCCAAAAGCAAATATGAGAAGGCAAAGAGGACAAGAGAAGTTAGATCAATGGAATCAGAACAAACAGAATGGAAATAATAATAACTCTGACACATTGTAAAAATTGTAACCAATGGCACAGGGGAGAATACATTTTTAAATTGTTTAAACTGTTAAAGAGGAACCTAAGTTGCAGTGTAAACTTTAAACAAAAATGCAATAAAATATCATTTAAAAAATTAAAATCTTACTGTAGTAAAATTCCATTTATCCTGCCTCTCATAGGTCTTTGTAGAATTTAGTCAATATTTCACATCAACATGGGAAATGTTATTATTTTTAGTTTAAGTTATACAATGAAATACTATTATTTTTCTCTTAAACAGTTACTCATCTTTTAAAAATTTTTAAAGAAATATAGCCTTTCATATTTACTCATGTATTTACCTTTCTTATATTCTTATTTTTCCTACAGATCCAAGTTTCAATCTATTCTTACTTCATTCAGCCTGAAGTACCTCCTTTATCATCTCTTAGTGAATATCTGCTCAAGATTAATTCATAATATCTTTAAAATCTTGAAGGGTTCTTATAAAGGTTGGAGCATCATTGGGGTAGAGGGCAGTATCTCTGAAATTATAAAGCTTAGATGCAGATACCACTTCACTGTTTGTTTTAAACAAGCCTTGGTTTCCTCATGTGTGATTTGAAGCTAATGATATTTGCCAGTCTACATTACATAACTGATGCAACACAAGTTTTAAATTACAAGTTTGCACTATATCATACGTCATCATTATTTTCCCCCCTCCTTCCTTACACCTGTAGCCCTGTCTTTTTGTGATTATTACATATATTCATAAAATAGCCTTGAAACCTAGACAGATAAACTTATTTGTTAAAAGGAAGGAAGGGAGGGAGGGAAGAAGGAGAGGGAAGGCAAAAGAAGAAGGCAGAGATGGATGTGGTCGCAATATCTGATAAAAGAAGAAAATTTAAAGACAGCAAAGTCAGAAAAAACATAAGAGGCTCTTCTTGGGCTTTCGATAATAGTTCTGAAGCTGCATCAGATTCCTTGAAGAGTCCATTCAAGTTGCAAAGGATATGATAAAGGGATCCTACTCTACTTATTAGGGACTCTGGTGGCATAGTGGATAAGGTCTCTGGCTGCTAACCAGAAGGTCAAAAGTTCAAACCCACCAGCTGCTCTGCAGAAAGAAGATGGGGCGATCTACTTCCATAAGATTTATAACCTCAGTAACCCAATGGGGGTCACTATAAGTCAGAATCGAGTGATGGCAATGTGTATTGAATGCATTTACAACCATTCAAATGCTTACATTTATAATTTATTTTTTATTATAACAGAGTTTGCTGTAGATTAATTAAAATAGCCCTGCCTATAGCATTCCTGTACAGTTTTCAGTGTATTTAGTCATTGCTTCTGTGACCCCCTACATTCAAGTTGGCTATAATCAACTTGCTTGATGTCTTATATCTTATTCTAGCTTCCACAGTTTTTTTTTCTAACCATTTAAAAAAAAAAAAAGTTGCTTCTGATTTTTTTTTTCCAACTTAACGGGGCCCTGATGTGTGAGTAGAACTGCACTTACAGGGTTTTCAATGGCTTTTGGAAGTAAATTGCCAGGCTTCCCTTCCAAATGCCTCTGGGTTGATTCAGGTCACCAACATTTTGTCACTGGTGGACTTGTAGTTACTTAGACTAATTTGAATTCTGGAGTCAGTATCCAATTATCTTTTTTTTTTCCTATTCAGTCATGGACATAAAAATGCTTTGTAAATGAGGACTTCCCATACCAATGTATTTGAGTGCTTCTGTTATGCAACAGTGTATCTGTTGGGACTTCTCTTTAGACCAGCTACTATTGGGTTGATTATTGATTTGTTTGATTTGATAATTGGCTCTTTCTTCCACTCTTGAGGCCCATATGGTTCTCAGAAAACAGACCAATCCAAAAAAACCAAACTCAGTCCCATCAAGTAGATTCCAATTCATAGTGACCCCTTATGGGTTTCCAGAGTGGTAAATCTTTATGGAAGTACATTGCCCAGTCTTCCTTCCACAGAGTGGCTGGTGGGTTTGAATTGCCAGTCTTCTGGTTAGCAGTCAAATGCCTCAGGCACTGCACCACCAGAACTCTTTAGAAAACAGACCAGGGGGTGCTAATGCATAGTTCCCATTCTGACCACTGCCTTCAGGTAATGTTCTTTTTGCTCCCTGAGACCTGCAAGAAGGCTAAATAGACACTTCTTGTGGGTGCTTTTAATCCTGTGTTATTTTAAGGTAACCCTTTTATGTGTTTTCTGCTATCTAATGCATCAGCTCTAAAATCCACTCTGATGAGTTGAGCAAGTCACTTACCCTTTCTTCAATTTCTTCCTCTATAAATTCTCACTGAGGTTTCAAAAGCATCAATGTACTTAAGATTTTGAAGTGTTCTAAAACATCTAAGTGGTATGATGTTAGGTAAGTGCAAATAATGACAAAAGAGCTATGTTTCCTTCTACTTCCTGCAAAATCAATTAATGAAAAAAAAAAAGATTCAGGATTTTCAAGGATTAATTCTATAATTACAAACATAGAACAATAGAGGGGCTGTAATTTTCCTTATAATGCAGTGAAACAAGCTTCAACAATCAAAGGCCTGGATTTGAATCCCTGAAACATCATTTACTAGACTTGACTTTCACAAGTCACTTACCTTCTCTCTGCCTCAGTTTCCACATCCTTTAACAAGGTGAAAAGACAATATCTTCCTCAGTCTTTGTGAACGAGGTCAATTGATATTATACATGTGGAAATGTTTTCAAATGGAAATTTTTTGTACAAATCTCAGCCTTAGCATCATCGTGTTTTATTTTCAAATATGTCGGTTTATCACCCTGAAATTTTAAAAGATTCTGGAATTTACAAACTTCTTTTTAGGAGCATGTTTGCTCTGGTTAAGATAGTGATTGATCTGTCTAATGCTGATCAATAAAGAGAAAATTATTTTGGTAGTCTCCATGGGGACATGCTTGTTTTCACCCTCATGATTGGGGCAGTCTACATGCAAAAATATTTTCAGACATGTAGTTGAAAAGTTGAGTGAGTAAAAACAAAAACTGAAAAGAAGTCCAGGTAAATTCAGCGAGCTGATGAATACCAAAAAGGAAACCTAAGCCAACCATGTTACTATCAAGTTGATTCTGACTTATATTGACCTGTAGGACAGAATAGAAATGCCCTATAGGTATTCCAAGGCCGCATATCTTTATGGAAGTAAACCACATCTTTCTCCTGTGGAGCTGCTGGTAGGTTTGAACCACTGACCTTTCTGTTCTTAGCCAAGCACTTAACTACTGTTCCACCACACCTCCTGTAGAATATCAGATGTCCAAAAATGTTACAAAGTAATTGGCCTTGGAGTCAAATGGAAGTCCAGCAACATTTCTAAATTAGCCAACACTGTTATATGAGACTACAGATCTTTCCCACTGAATCTGCCTTATTGGAAGCTAAACTGATGTGTGCCTGTCATATTCTCAAAGATACTACTCTCAATGTTTCCTATATTCTCAAATCTAGAGTTCTTGCCTGGGACACTTGGCATAGAGAAATCACTTTATTGGTTGCTACATATAGGACTACAAATAACAAGAGACAAAATCAGAACAGACCAAGGGTTGGATGATTTAAAAAAAAAAAAACATGGCCTAGATGCCAGCCCCTATTCATTTGATAGCTCTTGCCAGCCTATGTTTGATATTTAAAATTTTCTTTTTACCTGTTTTCCAGGAAGAAATCTTTTGTTGGGTGTATCTGACTTTGTTCTCACACTAATAGCTTACATTATTGTTGTTGTTGTTATGTGCCATCGAGTCGGCCCTGACTCATAGCAACCCCTCCTTGCGTTTCCGAGGCAGTATCACTACAGAAGTAGGATTGCCCAACCTTACTTCCGAGGAGTGGCTGGTGGGTTTGAACCACCAGCCTTCTGGTTAGCAGTCAAGTGCCTTAGGCACTATGCTACCAGAGCTCCTTTTAGAAGTAAAAAAATATACCTTAAAAATATAGTCACCACTCTACCATCCATTTTCATTTTCACAATTCATGAATGTATATTTCATGGATACAGATATTTTTGTGGATATTTCACATCACTAACAACATAGTATCAGCCTCAAAGAGCACTGTGCAAATCCTGGGTTGTACTATGATTACCCTATTTACCTAAACCCTCCTTCATTGCCTCTTCTGTTGCATAGCAAGAGTTCCTCATGTTCATCCTTTCAGCCTGTTACCTTTCCTCACTTTTGATAGAAGTCTGAAAAGCAGACATATGTTAAGTTGCAACAGCTTTACTTTGAGAATAAATGTCTCCATGATGGCACTACTTACAACTTTACTCACAGGCTATAGCTGCAAAGTATACATTTCTAATGATTGGTCATCACTGAACACATAATTGGACATAAATGTTTTTACAAGACTACCAATTATTAAGCTTTTGTTAGTAAATATGACTTTAATACAGAAGAAAGGTAAATTCACAGAAGTTTGATTTCTGAATGTTCAAAAATAATACATCTATGGATGAAAGAAATCTAATATATAGCTTCACTGTGCTTTTAACCTCGATCTTTTTTGGTTGTTTTGTTTAGACTTCTAGTTCCTACAAGCATTCTTTGTAGCACTTGCTCAACACATACCATGGAAGGTAGGTAGTTCTTGGTTTTCATGGAAAGAAAACAACATTAAGTCATGTTAATGGACCAAAAAAAAAAAAAAAGTATTTTGGTCTTAGGAGAGCAACTTTTCATGTGCTTATTGGCCAATTATATATCTTCTTTGTTGAAATGTGTTCAAGTTCTTTATCCATTTTTTGATTGGATTGTTTGTCTCTTTGCTGTTGACTTATAGTAATTCTTTATCGATTCTGGATCTTAAGCCCTTATAAGTTATATGGTTCCTAAATATTTTCTTCCTCTGTAGATTGTCTCTTCCCTTTCTTCGTAATGTCTTTTGATCTAAAACTGCTTTTAATTTTGATGAAGTTTAATTTATCTTTTTTTTTTTCTTTTGTTGCTCATGCTTTTGGGGTCATGTCTAAGATAACATTTCCAAACACAATGTCATGAAACTTTACTCTGATTTTTTCTCTAATAGCTTTATGGCTTAAGCTCTTATATTTAGGTTGTTGATACATTTTTAGTTAATTTTTGTATATGTTGTGATGTATGGGTCCAAATTCTTCTGCACATGGAGATCCAGTTCAAGAGGCTAATCTTTCCCCTGATAAATGGATGTGACAACATTGTCAAGAATCAATTGGTTGTAGACATATGGTTTTATTTTGGACTCCTAATTCTATTTCATTGGTCTATATGCTTGTTCTTATACTAATAACACACTGTTTTGATTACTGTAGCATTAAAGTAAATATTTAAATCAGAAAATGTGAGTCTTTCTATATTGTTCTTCTTTTCAAAATTGTTTGGGTCCTCTCATAATTCCACATTAATTTAAGAATTGGATTTTGCATTTCTTCAGAAAAAAAAAAAAAGGCTGTTAAAATTTCGATAGAGATTGCACTGGATATATAGATTTCCTTGGATAACATTGACATCTTAATAATGTTAGATCATCCAATCCATAAAAATGAATCTTTCAATTTATTTAAGTCTTCTTTAATTCCTTTCAGCAATATTTTATAGTTTTTAGCATAAAAGTCTTTCATCTCCTTGCTTTAGCTTATTCCTAAGTATTGTATTCTTTTAAATGCCATTGTAAATAGAATTGTTTCTTGATTATTTTTTAGATTGGTCATTTCTTATGTGCAGAAATATAACTGATTTCTGTGTGTAGATTTGCTGAAAATTTGCAAATCAAAATTTGTTGAAACAACTTATTAGCTATAGTTTTTTTGAGAGTAGCTTTCTTGTGGATTTTTTTTTACTTCTTTATATATAAGATCATATCAAGTGCAAATAGAAGTAGTTTTTCTTCCTTTCTGATTTGGATGTTTTTTATTTCTCTTTCTTGACTTATTGTTCTAATAACACTAAGTTTATACTGGAACTTCCAGTACAAAGTTCAATAGCACTGGTGAAAGTAAGCATCTCTGTCTAGTTCCTGATCTTATGAGGATGACCAATATATTTTTAAATATTATTGAGAATCTCAAATGCTTTTTATTTATGTTGATTATATGAAATAAATTATCATATTGGAAATCTTTTAATTTATTATCAATCAAAAACTATTTACTCAAAAAACTATCTATTGATTCATTAACTTAAAAATAAGAATAAGCCTATTGCTTATTAATATAAAGAGCTTTATGAAGAAAAACTTTATTTTTTTAAAGGCAAGTGAAGAAAAGAAGTTTTGCAAATCTCTTTAATGTCTATTATAACAAAACAAAGTTGAGTTCTCAGATCTCATTCTGCATTCAATCTGCTGCAATATGTTGTTTTGGTTGAACTATATGAAAGAAATCCAGTCTCGCACAAGATATATAGTTAGAAAAAGAAAAGATAATTTTAATAGCTTTCTAGATAATTCTGAATATTCTTCTTCGATGTTATACAGTTGTGGATTGAATTATGTTCCCCTAAAAATATAATCCCATTTAAGAATGGATTTTCCTTGTTATGTTAATGAGTCAGTGTTAGTGTAGAGTGTGTTTTGAGTATACCTTTTGAGACAGACAAGAAGCCTATTAAGCAAGTAGAAATGGAGGAAGACGATCCATGCCCCATCAAGATCACCAAGGAGCCTAGGAATACAAGCTGAAGAGCCCTTCCCCAGAGCCAACAGAGAAGAAACCTTTCCTTAGGTTCTCCTCCTTGAATATGGACTTCTAGCCTCCTAAACTCTGAGAATATTAATTTCTATTTCTTAAAGCTACTCATTTTTGGTATTTCTAGACAACTAAGACATATACAAGACTTGAAGGGTGATAATTTCTTAGAGATTCATTGTAATATGGATTCTGAAACCAAACAATAAACTTTTGTACTGTCACATTATAAACTACTGGCCTATCTTGCACTTTGAATGGGTAATTTACTCATGTACAATTTAATAATATCATACACTAGTCATTTGAAAAATATTAGTTTACTGCCTTATTCAAATTTACAAATGTTAACACATTTCATTATACAACAGAAAATTAAAAATCAAAATTTTTAATATCACTAATCTCATCAGAAAAGTCTTTTTTATAAAGTTCTATTTTTTTTCATAAAAGCTCAAACTTTTATCACTGGCAATAAATACTGTCAATTGTGTTCGTTAAAGTGGTAGGCACACTTACTTTATTTAGAAAAATGATCTGCCAAATACTAGGTCTGAAAAATCTAGTTTGTCATCAGTTGTTCTCCTAAGTAAAACATGAGTTCCATGGAAATAGCAGCTAGGCCAGCTCACAATGCAAACAATGACTCATATGTCCAAGTGCTTTTCCGGGAAACAGCCAGCATACTTTAGTATAAAGCAGAAGTGTTTATGCATACTTCCCACTTCCAAATATTAAAAAGACATATGCTTGAGGGTTGGTATTTATAAATTATTAACTCTTTCTGCTTCATCAAGGACTTCATATATATATATATATATATATATATATATATATATATATATAGCTAGGGCACACAGTGGTATAGAATGTAGTCAGTTGTATCACTGGTTTGATTCCAGCAAAGCAAAGGAGCCAGCAGTTTTACCCACCATGACTTTTGCAACATCACTGCAAATGTCAATGTGGTGAAAAACAAGATAACATCTTAATATTGTTACAAAAATACTTTTGACCTGCTAGTCTGGTAGCATAGTGCCTAAGGCACTTGACTGCTAATCAGAAGGCTAGCGGTTCAAACCCACCAGCTACTCCTCGGAAGGAAGGTTGGGCAATCTACTTCCATAGTGATACTGCTTCAGAAACCCAAGGAGGGGTCGCTATGAGTCGGGTCCAACTTGACGGGACATAACAACAACAGTCCCCTGAAAGTGTCTGGAGAACCCTTGGCAATCTTCAGACCACATCTTGAAAACCATATACTAGCTAAAATAGCATCCTTAGTATCCCTCCACCATTTGTATCTCTGGTCTTTCTTCAGAACAATTGCAATGATTGTCTTCCTTAAAAATATTGCCATCATGTACTTTTTTGGTAATCCCTGAATCGTAAGTAATTTCTTTCATAAAATTACAAACTCTTTAACTTAACACTCTCCTGCCTTATGGTCAATTTATCACTTTAGCCAAGCAAATTTACTTGACCTTTTTAAGATAGTTTACCATCCTTTATCTCCAAGTTATTTTGTGACCAATCCCCCTATTTGCATTTATTCTCTCTCTTCTCTTCTATCCTAAAGATTCATTGATAATTACTGGTGACTGGAATATGAACGTTGGGAACAAAGAAGGATCGGCAGTTGGAAAATATGGTCTTGGTAAAGCAACAACACTATAGATTGCATGAGACCAATGACTTATTCATTACAAATACCTTTTCTAAACAACATAAACAGCAACTATACACATGGACCTCACCAGATGGAATACACAGAAATCAAATTGAAAACATCTGTGAAAAGAGGATGGAGAAGCTCAATATCATCAATCAAAACAAAGCCAGGGGCTGACTGTAGATCATCACTTGCTCATATGCAAGTTGAAGTGGAAGCTGAAAAAATTAAAACAAATCCACAAGAGCCAAAATAAAATGTTGTTTATATCCCAACTGAATTTAGAGACCATCTCATGAATCATTTCGATGCATTAAACATCAATGACCAAAGAAGACCAAGCCACTTATGCAATGACATCAAGAGCATTATACATGAAGAAAATATCATTTAAAAGGGAAGGAAGAAAAAACGAACTGGATGTCAGAAAAGACTCTGAAACATGCTCTTGAATGGAGACTATCTGAGGTGAGTAGGAGGAAAAAAACGAAGTAAAAGAGCTAAACAGAAGACTTCAAGAGGCGGCTCAAGAGGAAAAAGTAAAGTATCATAACAAAATGTGCAAAGAATTGGAGTTAAAAAACCAATAGGGAAAGACACACTTGGCAATTCTCAAGCTGAAACAAACTGAAGAAAGAGCATAGACCTCAAGTTGCAATATTGAAGGAGTCTATGGGCAACATATTGAAGGACATAGGAAACATCAAAAGAAGATTGAGGGGAGACAAAAAGTCTTTGTATAAAAAAAAAAATTGTTTAATGTTCAAACATTTCAAGAAGTAGCATATGAACAAGAACTGATGATACTGAAGTGAGAAGACCAGGCAGCACTGAAAACACTGACAAAAAAAAAACAAAACTAAAGGAATTGACAAGGAGTGCTGGTGACACAGTGCCTAAGGCATTTGGTGGATAACCAGAAGGTTGGTGGTTCTAGCCCACCAGCTGCTCTGGGGAAGGAAGATGGAGTAATCTATTTCTGTAAATATTTACCTCCTGAAACCCCAATAGGGGTCACTATGAGTCAGAATTGACTCAATGGCAGTGAATTTGGTGAATTTTTCTTTGTAAAGGCATTGACAAAATAAAATTGAGATGTTTCAATAAATTGATAAAATATTAGAAGAGCTCAATCGTTTATGCCAAGAAATTTGGAAGACAAGTGCATGGCCAGTCAGCTGAGGAGATCCATATTTGTGCCCATTCCAAAGAAAGGTGATGCAACAGATTGTGGAAACTATAGAACAATATCAATATTATATGCAAGTAGAAGTTTCCTGAAAGTAGTTCAAAAATGATTGCAGCAATACATATAAGATGGCCAGAAATTCAAATTAGAAGAATATGTAAAATGATGGATATCATTGCTGAAGTCATATGGCTCTTGGCAGATAGCAAAAGAATTCCAAAAAGATGCTTACTTGCATTTTATTGACTATGCAAAGACATTCAACTGTGGAATCATAACAAATTATGGATAACATTGAGATGAATGGGAATTCCAGGAGACTTAATTGTGCTCATGAGGAAACTGTAAAAAAATCAAGAGACAGCCATTTTAACAGAACAAGGGGATACTGCATGATTTAAAACCAGGAAAGATATCCATCAGGGTTGTGTCATTTCACCATACTTATTCAATCTGTATTCTGAGCAAATAGTCTGAGAAACTGGATTATATATAGAAGAATATGATACCAAGATTGGAAGACTCACCAACAACTTATCCAAAAGACTCCACCTTGCTTGCTGAAAGTGAAGAGGACTTGAAGCACTTATATAGCCTTCAATATGTATTATACTTCAACATAAAGAAAAAAATTCCTCACAGCTAGACCAATACTAGACCAATAAGCAACATCGTGATAAACAGAAAAAAAAGATTGAAGTTGTCCAGGATTTCATTTTACTTGGATCCATAATCACCACCCATGGAAGCAGTAGTCAAGAAATCAGATGGCATATTTCATTGGACAAATCTCATGCAAAAGACTTATTTAAAGTGATAAAGAGCAAAGATGTCACTATGAAGACTAATACGCACCTGGCCCAAGCCATGGTATTTTTAATCTCCTCTTATGCATGTGAAAACTGGACAGTGAATAAGGAAGACAAAAGAAGAATTGATATATGTGAATTCTGGTGTTGGTGAAGAATATTAAATATAGCATGGACCACCAGAAGAACAAACACATCTGTCTTGAACAAAGTACAGCCGAAATAGTCTTTGGAAGCAAGGATGATGAGACTTTGCCTCTTTTGCTTTGGTCATGTTTTCAGGAGAGACCAGTCACTGGAGAAGGATTTCATGCTTGGTAAAGTAGATGGACTAAAGCACTCTGGTGGCATACTGGGTAAGGCATTTGGTTGCTTACCAGATCAGTGGTTCAAACTCACCAGCTACTCTGTGGAAGGAAGATGAGGCAATCTACTTCCATAAAGATTTACATCCTGCATTTGACTGCTAACAAGAAGGCTGGTGGTTCAAACCCACCACCCACTCCCTGGAAGGAAGGTGGGCAATCTACTTCTGTAGTGATAGCTCAGAAACCCAAGGAGGGGACACAATGAGTCGAGTCTGACTCCACGGCAGTAGTTGCATCTTTGCATTGCTCTATGAGTTGGAATAGACTCAATGGCAGTGGGTTTTTGGTGGTTTAAAGTAGACGGTCAGCAAAAAAGGGGAAGACCCTCCATGGGATGAATTGACACAGTGGCTGCACAAATGGGCTAAAGTATCACAGTGATGATAAGGATGGTGCAGGGCCAGGCAGTGTTTCATATTGTTATACATAAGGTTGCTATGCATCAGAATAACTTGATGACAGCTATCAACATCTCTTTTCTCTAAATGTGACCATTTCCAAATGCAGCTCAAAATTCACTTCCTCCTAGAATTCTCAGATTATCCTCTACCCAGTTCTACATTTAACTGTGTTTCAAGTTTCAGTTTATTTACTCCTGGTTATGTATGGATGTTTCAATGATTTTCACTCTTCAGTTAGTATTCTATTTGGGGGCTGGTCCCTTAGCATCTAACATAGTTTTTTAAGAACAAAAGAAGCCTAATGTATGGTTTTGTTATATTCATATAAATGGCAGCGGAAAATAAAGATAGCTGAAAAATGTTACATTCTTTTCAAAATAATGTGCTATGACACTGTATTTGATACAAGTTATAACTAGTTGTAACTCAATATTTTGAGGTATAGAGGGTAAGATATCTGTGGTAGTTAAGGCTGTATGTCAAATTGGCTGCCCCACGATTGTGAGTGGGAGTGGCTTGACAGCTGGATATAGTTATTCCCTATGGTGAGATTGGAAGTGGTGTAATCACCTCTATGGTGAAGTCTGCTGTGAGCATTTAACCAGTTGAAAGGGAGTTGCCTTCAGTGTGTGGCCTGCTTCCAGTGTATATGGAACAGATCCTGCATTTGGCCCACTATCATCTCCAGTTGCTGGACTTGAACCCGTGGCCTGCCACATTGCCTGCTGCTCTCGGGATTGTTGCCTTTGTAGCCTGTGAGCCACCAAGGATTCGCCAACCTCAGCACCTGATAGCCTGCTATACATCCTGCCTATCTTGAGTTCTTGAGTCTCGGCAGCTGCGTGAATCAGGAACCTCCAGCCTGCTCCAGTGGGTCTGGAAGGCAAAGCTGAAGCCCAAGATCAAGGGACCTTGACTCAGAATACAGAGAGAGGAGATCTTTCCCTGGAACTTGCACTCTGAACTTAGATTTTTAGCTTAGTCTTCCCCTAGAACCAGCACTCTGAATTTGAACTTCTAGCCTCCTAAACTGTTAAGAGAATAAATTTCTG
The DNA here is from genome assembly GCF_000298275.1 of Orycteropus afer afer. Taxonomy (NCBI): domain Eukaryota; kingdom Metazoa; phylum Chordata; class Mammalia; order Tubulidentata; family Orycteropodidae; genus Orycteropus; species Orycteropus afer. The sequence continues at coordinate 4,802,704 of NW_006921789.1, forward strand.
TTTGTTAACACCATCCACTTGTTTTATTTCTGTTAAGGCATCACTAGAGAACTAAGACAAAGTCAAAATGGGAGATTTTGACAATTTTATCAATAAAGAAAGTATTAATAAACTCATTTAAAAATCCTAAATCTCCTTAGTTAATTTCAAAGGAAAACCACTACCTATCACAGTTATTGGGAGCTCTGGTAGCGTAGTGCCTAAGGCACTTGACTGCTAATTAGAAGGCTGGCGGTTCAAACCCACCAGCCACTCCTCGGAAGGAAGGTTGGGCAATCTACTTCCATAGTGAACTGCCTCAGAAACCCAAGGAGGGGTCGCTATGAGTCAGGTGTGACTCGAGGGCAAATAACAACAACATCACAGTTATTGTATTAGTTGTTACTAGACTTCCCTAATTGGAATCTCCTTGAGATGATAATTTGGTCTATAAATGTTGAGTCCAACACTGAGAATGTCTGCCATACTGAAGTCCATATCTTATGCCCATTTTGATTTTAAACTGGTAAACTATGGTATATCATCTAGGAGTTTAGCTAGGAAGGACATTGTATATGTAAATACAATGTCCATTGTGTTACAATCCCACTAATTCTGTTAATTTAAGAAAAGGAAAACAGACAATTATCAGAAGTACTAATACTTCATAAAGAATAGGAGTTATAGTCAATAATTATCTTTCAGTAGAGGGACTCCAGGGGGCTTTACAAGAAGCAAAATTATTGTTGTCTGAATGTCATTTTTAGTCCCTATGCCAAAAAAGCACAATGTTAATATGAGCAACTTTAATACTTTATAATATGCAAATGATTTTGATTTTTCTATATTGATTGATTTGAGAATCATTCTAATTCTCAGATTCTAAAAAAAATAATCATCTCATTCCCTTATCCAATGATTCTATAGAGTAGAATCCTCTATTATTTATTTCAGTTCATTTTAAAGATCCTTGCATTATTGCCAGTTGAAGGTAGCCCAAAAAATAATAGAATACAAACAGACATTTTTTTCCCTATACAATGGGGATACTGAAAATAATAGTTTAAGCATGTATTTACCCTCCTGGCTCTTTTCTTTAGAAACTGTGCAGTGTCTGGAACATGATTTATACTCCATAATTGTTGCTGAATGAATCATAAGTAATTTCTGGTAGGTTAGAACAGAGGGGAATTTATTAATTGTCCTTTTCAAAGTAATCATTCTAAAATGCATCCCACCCAAGTAACACTGAGAATAGAAAAACATGTAATATTTGACATGCTAATCTTGAACCACCACCACTATTCCACCCTCCTCCCCCTCAGTATCACACAGACAGATGAATAGAGGCTTACATATACGTCTTTGGTTTCTGATTCTTGATAGCTTTTCTACAAGAGTTGATAGCTGATATTTGGTTCATGGACCCTGAAGAAAAGATAACAGGGCCAACACTGCATTATTTTTTAACAGAAAACGTCAAGAACAAAAAATGAAAATGTCAAAAGATAGGTTGATATACTGAATTACTTAAAGACAGTTTTGTAGGAAGAACTGACCAAGTGATTTACTAACAGCTTCTACTGGACAGTCTTGGATTACAATGTAGGTGAAAAATAAATGGGCATCCATTCCATGTTTTCTCCATCCAGGCATTTGAGAGACGACCAAAAACAAATAAATTAATTAAATAGGAGCACACAATTATGGCTTACAAAAACGTGCTGGGTTTGGTTTTTTTTTTTTTTTTTCAGGTTTCAAACTAAGAAAAATAATTTTGCATTGGGATTATTTCCCCCCAAAAGGGCCAATTTTTCTATTTCTATCTTGATATCTTATTATTACATGCACTACCTTTGATTCCTAGTTACATCTGCATACCAGAAGGGATTGTAAGATTGTATAACTCTGATGTTCAACTGGGATATATGCACAAAAATCAGTGGAGAGAGGCTGTTGGCATATTTAGGTTATAATAGAGGTGGAGCTGTTGGTGAATCTTAGATAAGATTAGGTTGTCTGCTTAGCTCCTGAGGAAGCATATTGCCCAGCCCCTTCAATAACATGACTTTACTTCAAAAACATGTATTAACTGCCAGGCACTTGCTAGGTGCTGCACAAATAAAGATGAATAATATCAGTGAGCATCTTGGAGAGGTCTCCAGTGGATTGGGAGGAATTAACCAAGTAAAAAAGTCAGAGAAATGTAGTGAAGACAAAATATTCTCTGTTCAGTGGTCAGGAAAGCATATCACTACATGCTTCTAAAGGGCCAGCAAAGTATCTTAATTACTTTTGATGATTATTTGATGCATGTTAACTTGAGATACTAATTTTAATAAAGAATATGAAAGGCTTAAAGCCCTATGCAACTTCTTTCTAAAGGTTTCTATTTCTTGCTATTGATGACCCAGTAAATTTGAAGCCTTAGTACTCATTCTATTTTTAAAAGCTCACAGTCAAATTTTAAAGTAAAATAGATTTAAACACAATACTGATCATTCTTTAAGGTGGGTTTATTACTAGCTCTATAAAGAAGAAAAGCAGTACAACTTCTACCTTCTAACTAGAAATCTTTCAGGAAAGTTATCTTAAGTGTTTATCCCACTGATTCCTGGTCATGTCAAAAAATCAGATGTTTGTTGCTTATCTGAAATAAAGCAATAATTTAATATTTTCCACGTATGTGTAATTAATTATAATTTGAGAAGCAAAACATCAGACATGATATTTGAAATACTACCTGCTTGGTTCCTTCTCTCAGACTTTTTTTCTTCTGCTGCGTCATACACATGCTGGGATCTCAAGAAATATTTGAGAATGATTTCTTATTGTGGTTTCTCTGAAAAGGTTTTACTGTCATTTTGTGGAAACATACTCTTATTACAGTTTTGGCAGAACTAGATGCTTTATCTGACAATGACCTAATATAGTTTTCTTATTTTTAAAAAACAATGCATTTAATTTTAATTTTAATTTTATACTCTACTACTTTGTAAAATAGTTTCATCTCTCCCACGTAAATTAAATTGGGTCATTCCATTTTTCTGCCGTGCTTGTCCATGGAAGGTATTTAAAGTGAGTATATGGATTTCTCAAATCTTCTCAATAAGTAGAAGATTGTTGTATTTGATTTACCTGTAAGTGTAATCATCAAGAATTTGTAATAAACTAAGTGACCAAACAAGTCACAATAACAAGATTTCATTGTATTTCTCTGTAATGACATAACTATTGTGTAAATTTGCTTTCCATTTCCATTCTTTACACCCACCCCAGATTTTAGATTAAGGTTTGTTACTATATCAACAGCCTATGTCAGAAGAGGCTGTAAAAAGCAACACTTGCTGACTTTTCCTGTAATTCTGTTACTGAGTCCACTGTTGTATTTTATCATCTTTGGATAAGCTTATTATTCTCATTATACTAAAAAAAATTTGTTCTTCTCTTGAACAACTGGCTTGTTTAGAACAGATTATATGTCCCTCTTTCCACTAGCTGTCAGCAAACCTAGAAGAAAATGTGTGGTCTATCTCAACCAAACTTTTAGAATCATATGATATATATATATATATATATTTTTTACTGTTTCTTTTCTTTTGTGTGTGTGTGTGTGTGGTGCGATTTGAGTGAAAATGTGCAGAACAAATTCACTTTCCATGCAGCAGTTCACATACACTTTGTCTCATGACATTGACTACAATTTACCCCAATGCAACAGCTCCCCTCCCACTTTCTCCTGATAGTTACCGCTTCCCGGTGTCCATCCCTTCATGCACTCCTACCCCCCGAGCTGTCTCCCTGTGCATAAACAGCCCTTCTTTCTCCCATGATTGTTCTCTCCAAGGAGTGTATCTACCTCAGGTAAATGTTCAACTCCTATGACTGTCTTTTCTTTGGAAGCCACAGGTGTGGGTTCAATTCCAGACCTGAGGGGCAGCTAGGGGCCATAGTCTCAGTGGTTCCACCAGGCTCTACAGACCAGCAAAACTGGCCCCCTTTTTCTCCCCCCAAATGATTTTGAGTTTTGTTCCACATTGTTCTCCTTCTCTATACAGGATCTCTTACATATATCCCCCTTTGTGTGGTTGACTGTGGTAGCCAGGCATCATCTAGTTCTTCTGGTCTCATAGTCATATAGGCTGCAGATAGCATGGTGTACCATTCACTGGGACTAATTGTTTCCATGAATCTTTGGTTTTCTTGATTCTTCTTTGCTCTGGATGAGGAGAGACCCATCATTGCATCTAGATGGCAGTTTGCAAGCCTTTAAGATCCTAGTCACTACTCAACCAAAGTAGGAGGTGGAACAATGTTTTGTGTAGTATGTTATGCCAACCGAGCTTGATGTCTCCTGTGACTATGGTCCCGTGCCCACAGGTTCAACTACTTGCTCCCTCTGAGTAGCTGGCTGTGACCAAGAAGTGACTACAACCTTGTCCCTTGTCAGCTCTACTATACACCTGGGAATTTAGATCATACAAATATACTTATAGAACCATTGTCTGCCAACCCTATACATGGTCTTGTGTACACTCCCCACTTTGTAGACATACCTAATAGTTCAGTCTGTCCACCCATCTATCCGCCCATATACCCATGTTTGCCTTCACTGACAACGCAGTACTATATGTGCAAAAGGGTCCATCTTTGTTGTCTGTACCTCCCATTCCTCTCTATGTCTTCTTTTTCCTCAATGCTGCCATGTTGATCACTCACATTTGGTACACTGCCCTTCTCTTCACCCAAATCAATACTTATCTCTACCTATCTAACAGTGTTCCCTCCCCTTCCCTCCCACCCCTGGTAACCAACAAAGAAAATTTCCTTCCATAGCTAAACCTTTCCTTGACTTTTACAAAAA
>NW_006921789.1:4807871-4815063 GCF_000298275.1 Orycteropus afer afer
TAGTGCCTAAGGCACTTGACTGCTAACCAGAAGGCTGGCAGTTCAAACCCACCATCCACTCCTCAGAAGGAAGATGGGGCAATCTACTTCCATAGTGGTACTGCCTCGGAAACCCAAGGAGGAGTCGCTATGAGTCGGGTCCGACTCAACGGCACATTACAACAACAACAACAATGGAATGGCTGGGTCAAATGGTATTTCTAATTCCAAGGAATTAATCTTATGATATTTTTGAGTACTAACTTTTTCCAGGATTCATCTTAACTTCTCTACTTTTTATCATCTTTTCCTCATTCAGTTATTTTTACTTTGATTTAATCTCATTGTATGTGCTTTATAGTCTGTACAAAAGCTTTCCTAGAGCAGAACATAAATAGATAATAAATGTAACCACTCACTTTTCAGTTGTTGTTGTTGTTGTTGTTATGTGCCGTCGAGTCAGCCCTGACTCATAGCAACCCCTCCTTGGGTTTCCGAGGCAGTATCACTACGGAAGTAGGATTGCCCAACCTAGTAGATAGGTATTCTTTCATTTTCTTATAATATTTAAATTTTTTCTGTTTTGTTGTAAACATTTTGTTGTTGTTAATGGCACAGGTGTAATAATAGTGCTCACACGGAGAAACAATTCTCCATGGGTCTCCTGCATTTCTGCATGTCTTATGAACAAAGCACTGACTCGCCTTTGTTCTGGACTATCTTTTCAAAAATGTTTGCATGGTAAACACTTTCAGAAGCTATAGCCAAAGATAGTGTCACCCTCTGGAGCGCAAGTTGTATTGCAGCTTTGGAAGATGAAAATAGTGGTTCCCTTAAAGCAAAGAACTTATATGCTTATATCCCATTATGAAAGTCCACATTTCCTAAGTTCTGGATGCAACCTACTGAATGTGAAACTGTCCCCTGGATATCTTGCATCACTTCTGGGAAGTGGATTTCAGGGAGCCAATATAAGAAAATATTGATATTCTTCCTACTGCTATGGCTGTAAGTAATAAACTGTCCTTTGTTTCTGACCATGGAGGTTCATGTCCTTTAGCACCATCCATGACACTATGCCAGGAAAATTTGTTAGCTTGAAGGTAGGGAAAAAGCTCAGATCCTTCAGTCTTTGATAGTGTATTATAAGGAATTTTTGTGAATACGCTTGAAAGCTATTTAGCCTGATCTCTCACTCAGGCAAGAATATCTTCTACACATCCTGACAGATGGCCTTCTAAATATCACGTAAATGCTTCCAGTGCAAAAAAAAAACGCTCCTTAAAGGCTATGATGTCATTGGTTATTAAGTCCCTCCTTATGTTGAAGTGAACTGCTTGTAACTCATAATACTGGCTTTCCTGGCCTCATCTGGTATTACATACAAATGTTATTCAATTTTCCACATGGCAAATCTTTGCATTTGGAAGTACTTAATAAATCTCTCAATTTGATATTAGTCTGTAAACATATCAATTTCATTCAATATTCTTCGACTATTATGTTCTCCAGACTTATCAGACACTCTGGACACATCCAAGGTGGTGATCATTCTCAAAGAAGCTTAGAACTATAGATGGATGATATGTCTAGGGCACAATTCAGTGAAAATATCACTTCTTCTAATATTATTTGAACACAATACCTTCTATTGATTAAAAATAAAATGTTATGTATCATTTTTATAATTCTATCATATTGTTATATCACATTCACCTTGTGATAAGTTAAGATACTCACGTGTTCTGCATGATCAAACTAAAGACAGTATTATATTTGTAAAACTGATTTTTAAAAAATACATAGATAACCCTCTCCTTTTTAACCAATTGGCATAGTGCCTAAGGCATTTGACTGCTAACCAAAAGGTTGGTGGTTCAAACCCACCAGCCACTCCTCAGAAGGAAGACTGGGCTATCTATGTTCGCAGAGATACCACTTGGGAAACCCCAGGAGGGGTCTCTATGAGTCAAGTCAACTTGACAGGAGTGAGTTTTAGATCATTTTGAATTTTGCTCTGTCATCAGTAGTATTAGTTTCTTGTTATGTACAATTTAATCCTTCTGAAAATTTTATAGGCATTCTTTCAGTTTATTAATCTTAGTCACTAATGTATATATTGTCATTGTCCACAAAAATGAACTAAGAACAGAGTCTTTAAATTCCTTCTTTCATAATTTTCAAAAGTATGCTTCAATAGTCATTGATCATTTACTCAATTACTTATAATCTACTGAATGATGCTATTATCCAGTGTAAATGTCATCATTTTATCCAAAAGAATATCATGTTTTGGTAAAATTAACATATTCCATGTTCCTGGCATTCTCTGGATCTACCAATTATTTCTAAAAGAATATATCTTCACTTTTCTGGGAAAATAAAAGGCTATGGACTCAGGAGGATGAAACAATGCTAATTTATTTTGCTAATGATGAAGCAAAGTGAAGGGAACTGGATTTTGGCATCTTCTCCTAAATAAGAAATTGATTAACTGAACTCCAATATTGTACAGAACAAGAGCCTTAAACCACAGAAAGAAAGAACAAACATTCTCAATCACAAAGCCTAGAAAAAGTATATGCTTTTTGGTGGAGGAATAGAAGCAAAACACATTTGTCTCTAGGCAAGAAGTAGGAAAATCTCTTCCTCCAGAACACAGGCAAATATTCATTACAATTAAAGGATGGGTAAAGCACCAACCTCTGCCCTGGTTGGAGAGGTGGGAACCTCTTTGGGCCCAGAAAAGATGCCAAGAAGAGTTCTGCTACCAGCAGGCAAGGGGCAGAAAATACCCTCCAATATAAGATCAAATGTTTAAGGCAGAGTTTGATTGTTGTGGGTAAGAGTCCCAAAAGTAGAAGAGCAAATGAAACAGAACAGAGATAATAGGCAAGAATTTCCCAAAAGTTAAGAAAAATTTAAAGAGAAAACAATGCATATACTCAAGAAGCTCAGATATTTCTAAGAGAATAAAAACAAAACAATAGTCATAACAAAAACTTGCACCAGAGTTTCAAAACAATACAACTGGAAATGAAAAGAAATAAAAACCTTACAGATTGGAAAGAAATAAGTAAGCTTGTCTTTATTTGTGGAAGACATAATTGTCTATGTAGAAAATCCCAAAGTATTTATAGAAAAGCTTTTAGAACTAATAGGTGAGCTTAGCAATGTTTCTGGATACAAGGTTAACCCATAAAAAATCAATTATGTTTCTATAAAATAAAAATGAAAAGTTGTATATTGAAAATTATTACCAATTTCAATAGATACAAATATATAAAAGGCCTTGGGATAAATTGAACAAAATTCATATAAGATTTGTGAAAACTACAAAGCATTGATGAGAGAAATTAAATAAACCCTATTATGACATGTACAATATTCATTAATCAGGAAGGTCAATATTGTTAAGTTGTTAACTCTTCCCAAATAGATCTTTAAATTCATCAGAATCCTAACAGATATTTTTGTAGAAATTAACAAGCTAATTTCTAAATCTTAAAAGGAAAACCAAAAGATTCCAAAGAGCCTGAACAATTTTGGAAAAGAAGAAAAAAAGTAGCAGGATATACACTACCTGATTTCAAGGCATTTTATAAAGCTACAGAAGTCAAGTCAGTGTGATATTGACATATATACTCCAGAAATAGACCCATACACACAGGATCAGTAGATTTTTGATAAGGCTACAACGGTAATTCCACAGAAAAAAGATAGTGTTTTTAATAAGTGATACTAGAACAGTTGTACATTTATATACAAAAATAAAATGTCTTTACCTTTACCTTACATCACATACAAAAATTAATGCAAATAGTTTATAGACCTAAATATAAAGTCTAAAACCACCAAACTTTTAAAAGAAAACATAGACAAAACCTGTGTTACTTTGAGTTAAGCAAAGATTTTTAGACAGAATATTTAAAAACAAAACAAAAAAAGAGCACATCATAAAAGAAAAATAATTGATAGATTGGACATCATCATAAATCATCTCTTCAAAAGACACTGTTGAAGAACCCAGAAACAGATCCCTGGACCTATGGTCAGCTGATCTTTGACAAAGGGCCAAAATCCATTAAATGGGGAAGAGATTGTCTGCTTAACAAATGGTGCTGGCAAAACTGAATATCCATTTGCAGAAAAATGAAACAAGATCTGTACCTCACACCATACACAAAAACTAACTCAAGATAGATCAAAGACTTCAATGTGAAACCTAAAACTATAAAGTTCCTCAAGGAAAAACTAGGGGTAAATTTAGGGGCTCTAATATATGGCATGGGAGCTCTGGTGGCATAGTGCCTAAGGCATTTGACTGCTAACCAGAAGGCTGGCAGTTCAAACCCAACAGCCACTCCTCGGAAGGAAGATTAGGCAATCTACTTCCGTAGAGATGCTGCCTCAGAAACCCAAAGAGGGGCCGCTATGAATCAGATCTGACCATGGCAGTGAGTTTTGTTTTTGGTTTTTGAAATATATGGCATAAATAAACTATCAAGCATAACTCAAAATGCACAAACAGCAGAAGATGCACTAGACAAATGGGACCTTCTAAAAGTTGAATTTGTATGTGTTTCCAAAGACTTCTCCAAAAGAGCCAAAAGAGAACCTACAGTTTGGGAAAAAAATATTGGACAATGGCATATCTGGCAAGGGACTTATCCCTAGAGTTAATAGAAAACTCCAACACCTCAACAACAAAAAGACAAATAATCCAATTTAAAAATGGGCAGAAGACATTAATAGTCACTTCACCAAAGAGGATATTCAGTCAGCCAATAAACAAATGAAGAAATGCTCACGATCATTGCCATTAGAGATATGCAAATCAAACAATAAGATACCATCTTGCCCCAGCACTAGTAGCAAAGTTTTTCACAAGACGGAAAATAACCAATACTGGCAAGGATGCAGAGAGATTGAGACTCTAATACACTGCTAGTGGGACATAATATGATACAACCACTGTGGAAAGCAGTATGGCAATACCTTAAAAAAAACTGCAATTAGAAATAGTGTTTGACCCAGCAATTCAGTTACTAGGTATATATCATAAAGAAATGAGACCAGGACAAGAACAGATATATGCACACCCATGTTCATTGCAGCACTATTTACAATAGCAAAAAGATGGAAACAACCTAGGTGCCCATTCACAGAAGAATGGATAACCAAACTATGGTACATACACACAATGGAATACTATGCAACCTTAAAGTATAACCTAGAATCTGCAAAACACCACATAATGTGGATGAACTTGGAGGACATTATGCTGAGTGAAATAAGTCAATCACAGAAGGACAAATATTGTATTGGTTCATTATTGTAAAAAGTCAAGGAAAGGTTTATATATGGAAGGAAGTTTTCTTTGTTGGTTACCAGGGGTAGGAGGGAAGAGGAAGGAACACAGCTGGATAGATGGAGACAAGTATTGATTTGGGTGAAGAGAAGGGCAAAGTGCCAAATGTGAGTAATCAATGTGGTGGCATTGAGGAAGCAGAAGACATAGAGAGATTCATGGGAGGTACAGACAACAAAGATAACCCTTTTGCACATACAGTTCTGCATTGTAAATGAAGGCAAACATTGATGTACAGGTGGATAGACGGGTGGACAGGCTATTAGGTATGTCCATGCAGGGGGGAGTGTGCCCAAGACCATGTACAGGGTTGGCAGACAATGTCTCTACCAGTGTATTTGTATGTTCTGTAAGAATTCCCAGGTATGTAGTAGAGCTGATAAGGGACAGATTGTAGTCACTTCTTGGCCACAGTCAGCTATACAGAGAGAGAGCGTAGTAGGACCTGTGGGCTCAGGACCATAGTCGCAGGGAATGTCAAGTTCAATTGGCATAACATACTACACAAAACATTGTTCCATCTCCTACTTTGGCGAGTAGCGACTGGGATATTAAATGCTTGCAAGCAGCCATCTGGATGCAACGATGGGTCTCTCCTCATACATAGTGAAGAAGAACGAAGAAAACCAAAGATGTATGGAAACAATTAGTCCAAAAACTGGTATACCATGTGATCCTCAGCCTATACAAATATGAGACCAGAAGAAGTAGGTGGTGTCCAGCTACCACTGTCAACCACTCAGAGGGGGATCTCTGTAGGAGATCCTGGATTAAGTGGGAGAGTGATGTGAAATCAAATTCAAAATCATTTTAAAAAAAAGGAACAGGTTTACTAGTCTGATAGATCCTGACGGAACCACTGAGACTATGCCCCCTAGCTGCTCTGCAGTCTGGAAATGAACCCACTCCTGTGGCTTCCAGCCAAACAAAAGACAGGCATATGAGCTGAACATTTGCATTAGGTAGATACACTCCTTGGAGAAATCAATCCTGGAAGAATAGAAGGGCTGTGCATGCACAAGGAGACAGCTCGGGGGCAAGAGTGCATGGGAGGGAAGGACACGGTGAAGAGGTAATTATGGAGGGCAAGTGGGAGGGGAGCTATTGCTTTGTGGGAAATTGCAGTCAATGTCATGAAACAAAGTATGTGTGAGCTGCTATATGGAAAGTGAATTTGCTCTGTAAACTTTCACCCAAATCAATACAAATTAAAAATAAAATAAAAATATTAAAAAAAAAAAAAACACTGTTGAGAAAATTATGACTATCTGCAGACTCACAAATAATATTTGCACCATGTATAGCTTACAAAGAAGTTCTGGTGGTGCTGTGGTTAAAGTATTGGGCTGATAAACAAAAAGTCGACAGTTTGAACCCTCCAGCCCTTCTACAGAAGAAATATGAGGCCGTCAGTTTCTGTAAAGATCTGCAGCCCTGGAAACCCTATGACACAGTTCTACTCTGGGCCACTTTAAGTAGGAGTCAACTGAAAGGTAGTGGGTTTGGTGGGGTTTATAGCTTACAAAGGATTTGTGTCCACATTTGTAGCAGACACTTCACAAAAGAACATATACAAATGGCCAATAAGCACATGAAAAGATGCTCAACATCATTAATTGTAAGAGAAATACAAACTAAAATCACAATGTGATACCACTATACACCTATCAGAGAGATTCAACTACATGCATACATACACACAAACATTTGTATATACATATGTATATATATATATATGTATATATATATATATATATTGTTGTTGTTGTTGTTATGTGCCATCGAGTCAGCCCTGACTCATAGCGACCCCTCCTTGGGTTTCCGAAGCAGTATCACTACGGA
>NW_006921789.1:4815163-4815773 GCF_000298275.1 Orycteropus afer afer
ACACACACACACATACATATGTATATACATATACATACGTAGTGATAACACTAAGCGCTGGTGAAGGTGTAGAGCAACTGGAAATTTATATATTACTAGTGAAAATACCAAGTGGTACAATCACTTTGGAAAGAAGCTTGGAAGTTAAAGTTAAACGTCCTTACAACGTGACCCAACATTCTCACTTCCAGGTATTTTCCCAAGAGAAATGAGAACTTATATCAAAATACTTGTATGCCACTAGAGCTCCCATGAACATTATAGCAATTTTATTCATAATGACCACTAACAGAAACAACTAAAGTGTTCATAAGTTGGTGAATAGATGAATTGTAGGATACTATTAATCAATAAAAAGGAACAGCAAAAGAAAATAAACTCGTGACAAATACAACAACATCAATGAGTCTCTCAAAAGCATTATTATAAGTGAAAGTAGCCTTAAACAAAAAAGGTTACATATTATATGATTCCATTTCATGACTTCTGAAAAAGGCAAAACTATAAGGTCAGGACAAGGTACAGATTCCTCATGAGTACAATCAAGTGCTCAGGGATTCCCATTTTTCTCAATGTTATCCATAATTTGTCATGATCCACACAATCAAAT
>NW_006921789.1:4818373-4833402 GCF_000298275.1 Orycteropus afer afer
GGGATTGGGCAGTGTTTCGTTCTGCTGTGCATGGGGTCGCTATGAGTCAGAAACAACTCGATGGCACTTAACAACAACATAAGGTCAGGAAATGCATCAGCAGTTACAGGGTCTAGATATGAGAAGAGGAAACTTTCCTTTGTCTGCAAAGGAAAATGAGGAAACTTTCTGGTGTGGCTGGAAATATCCTTTGTCTTTATTATGTTGATATTCATACATTTGTCCATGCACATCAAAGCTGTACACTCTGAAATAGTATTTAATATTGTATGTAAATTATACCACAATGACCTGACTTAAGTAAAATTATGTTTTAAAAAAGGATGTCAATTTTTTAATAAATAGAGAATAAATATAAACAGTGATAAGTAAATTCTTTAAAATTATTCCAGAGTTCCGTATTTATATTATAAAACTTTTTATGTCATTGTTAGTAAATAGAATAACATGAAATCAATATTACTTTTAAAAATTAGATAAGTTTAAAATAGTAATAATCACCTTTATAATTTAGGTGTAGAAATACCTCTGAGGTATTCCAGTGAAGTAAAAGTATCTATAGCAATTTTATTTAAGTCACTGAAAATCTTGTAACATCACTTCCATCTGACTAACAATACCTTACAAATTAAGGATATATCATTTCTTCCATATACCACTGAAATATTTGTAACACTCAATCAGTTACTAATCTTGGTAGACATCAAAATATGAAATTACATAAGGTATTCTCAATTTAAAATGTAATACAATGAGAAATTAGAATTAGATTGTACAATTAAAAAACTACCCTTTGGAAATCAAGTAACACTATGCTAAATAATTCTTCAGGCCAAGAGTAATGAAAATTTGTTATTAGAGACTATTTAGAGGAAAAGAGTAACATGGGAACATATCCTATAATTCTTACAGGATATGGGCAAAACTAAAATCATTAAGAACTTCATAGCTATAAATGTCTTCTTTATTTAAGAAGATAACATATACATAAATGGATTGTTAAATAAGAGTATAAGGACAAGAATAATAAATCTACAGAAAGGATAAAAATGGATTAATAAATAGAAAAGCATAAATGAGTGAACTGAAAAGCAGAATGTACAGTAGAATTAATACCTAAATCTAAGATTAGTTTGACTTAAAACACTAACAAATTACAAAACCTCTGACAACTAAAGTCAAGCATATTTTTAAAAAATCACAGTATGATTAAAAACAAAATACTTTTATGTTTTTCCATAGATTTTTGTCCTTGCTATGTATGAGTCGACTCGATGGCAAATAACAACAACAACAACAATGTTATTTCATAGCAGCTTAGACTTCTTCCTTTAAATACTACTTGTTCTTGATCATCTACTACCTTCTGAAATGGTTCAATGTCGACTCGATCAACCCTTTTTGGTATAGTGACTGTGTGTGTTCTTTCCATCATCGTTTGAAGCTTCCTGCATCATTCAATATTTTGACCATAGAATTCTTCAGTATTGACATTTGAGGCTTCAATTTTTTCTTCAGTTCTTTCTGCTTGAGAAATGCTGAACATGTTCTTCTCTTGTGATTTTCTAATTCCAGGTCTTTGCACATTTCATTATAATACTTTACTTAGTCTTCTTGAGCCACTCTTTCAAATTTTCTACTCAGTTCTTTTATTTCAACATTTCTTCCTTTCTCTTTAGCTACTCTCCTTTCAAGAACAAGTTCCACTCTCTCCTGACATCCATTTTGGTCTCTTCTCCATTTGTTGTTTCTTTAATGACCTTTTCCTTTCTTCATGTATGATGTTCCTGATGTCATCCTACAACTCATCTAGTCTTTGGTCTTTGGAGTTCAATGCCACAAATTTGTAATTCGATGGTCTCTATATTCAGGTATGATACAATAAAAATCATATTTTAGCACTCATGGACTTGTTTTCATTTTCTTCAGGTTCAGCTAGAACTTGCATATGAGCAATTGATGGTCTGTTCCACCTTGTGTTGAGTGATGATATTGAGCTTCTCTGTTGATGCCACAAATGTAATCAATTTGATTCCTGTATATTTCATCTGGCAAGGTCCACATGTATAGATTTCATTTATGTTGTTGAAAAAAGTATTTGCAATGAATATGTCATTGGTCTTGCAAAAATCTATCAAGTGATCTTCAGCATCATTTCTGTCACCAAGGTCATATTTTCCAACTGCCCATACTTCTTAGTTTCCAGATTTTGCCTTCCAATCACCAGTAATTATCAATATATCTTGATTGCATGTTTGGTCCATTTGGAGTGCAGTCCAATTCTGGACTGCAGAAGTTGGTAATAATACTCAATTTCTTTATCTTTCTCTTAGGTGGTTGGTGCATACATTTGAATAATAGTTGTATTAACTAGTCTTTCCTGTAGGTGTATGGATATTATCCTATCACTGATAGCATTGTATTTCAAGATGGATATTGATATGTCCTTGCTATAGTTTTATTATTAATTTTCTTAATCCTTGACTTTAACATTCTGGTTATTTTTTATGCTTTCTTTTTGAATTGAAAATTAGTACACTTCATCAGTAGAAAAGGACAAAGTCCACATGATCATTTTGATAAATCCAAAGAGCATTTGAAAAAAATTAAACATTTTTTCCTGATAATCACTCTTGAAAAAATAAGAATAGAAGGACATGTCTATTTTTTTCCTCAAATTAACTCGTAATCATAATTATCACTGTAATATTAAGGGATTTCTCAACAACTTCTCTCATTTGAATTATTTTTTCTTTAAATTATAGTCTACACAGTAAGAGAAGAAAAACAGATACAAATATGGAAAAGCAAATATATTTTTTGTAAGTGATGTAGGAAAAAAATTGAATTAGTGAGCTACTATGTCATAAAAGTAAAAATATATTTTAAAAATGAATTTTCTAAATGCTAACAATAAGTTGTTGTTGTTGTTGTTATGTGCCGTCGAGTCAAACCCAACTCATAGTGACCCCTCCTTGGGTTTCCGAGGCAGTATCACTACAGAAGTAGGATTGCCCAACCTTCCTTCTGAGGAGTGGCTGGTGGGTTTGAACCACCAGCTGTCTGGTTAGCAGGCAAGTGTCTTAGCCACTATGCTACCAGAGCTCCCAACAATAAGTTAGAAAATTAAAAGAAAAACTCATACTCATTCTCTCAATATGTATTTATATAGTACTTCTAAGTATTTAATATGCATGCATATCACCTCAGACACCTATTAAAATGCTGATTGTGATCCAGTATGGTAAGGATAAATATCGTGCAATTCCAATAAGCTCTCAAGTATGCTGATCAAAATTTGAGTTGTTATTGTTGTTGTTATGTGCCGTTGAGTCGGTCCCAACTCATAGCAACCCCTCCTTGGGTTTCAGAGGCAGTATCACTATGGAAGTAGATTGCCCAACCTTCCCTCCAAGGAGTGGCTGGTGGGTTTGAACCACCAGCCTTCTGGTTAGCAGTCAAGAGCCGTAAGCATTATGCTACCAGAGCTCCCAAATCTTGAGTAGGAAGGCATATATATGGATATCTTAGAAAAATCTATGAGACGATTCTACTCTGTCACATGGCATTGGTGTGAGTCAAAAATGACTCAGCACATAATATATAGCACATAGACACATTCACATAAATAGTTTCAAAACTTAAGGATTAACAAGAAATTTATAATATCTCTAATTTTTAAAAGATGAAAGGTTAAAATATTACTGAAAAACAAAGAATAATGCTTGAATAAAGAAATGTCACATACGTGCATGGGAAGACACTAGTATAAAATATCTATTCTTCCTAAAATTAATCTAATATCTTTAGTTCAATTTTAATAAAAAATCACCAAATGTTTTTTGCAACTTAAAAAAGAAGAGAAATATTAATGTTGACCAGGCAGAATAAATATGCCATATTAGCTTATATATGTATTCACAATGAGGATAGGTGTAGCAGTTCTTCCCCTCCAGAAATTAAAATATATTTATAATTATAGTTATAACCATTTGTTTTGCCCCATGAATATACATATGAAAAGCGTGGACTAAAAAACCCAGCCATAAAATCAAGTGTGCATATGAATTTAGTATACAATAAAGACAAGATTGTCAAATAAATGAGAGAAGGATAAATTATTTGACAAGTAAATTGGGAGAGCTGAGATAATCACTGAAATAAGCATAGATTTACTTATATTCTGGCCTCACAGCATTGTACCTTTGTTGTTAGTTGTGGACGAGTCAGCTCCAACTCATAGCAATCCTAAGTACAACAGAATGAAAAACTTCTCAGACCTGCACTATCCTTGCAATCTTTGTTATGCTTGAATCTGTCGTCACACCAACTGTGTCAATCCATCTCATTAAAGGCCTTCCCTTTTTTCTCTGACTTACTACTTTATTAAGCATGTTATCTGTCTCCAGGGACAGGTCCCTTCTGACAATATGACTAAAATAGGTGAGATGAAGTCTGGCCACTCTCGCTTCTAAGGAGAATTCCAGCTGCACTTCTCCCAAGACAGATTTGTTCCCTCTTCTGGCAGTTCATCATATTTTTTGTACTCTTCTCCAACATCACAGTTCAAACACACATCACAATTCAATTCTTCTTCTTCCATCTTTCTTATGCTTGCAACCTTAAGGTTTAATAAAATAAGCAAACACTCACAGTGCACACACACACAAAAATAAAATTATGTGAACTTTGATGTAAAAGATAAATGCTAAAGCACCCCCCCCCACACACACACAAATATATATATATATTCTATATGCATAATGGGAGCTCTGGTGGCATAGTGCCTAAGGCATTTGACTGCTAATCAGAAGGCTGGCAGTTCAAACCCCCCAGCCACTCCTCGGAAGGAAGGTTGGGCAGTTTACTTCCATAGAGATACCACCTAAAAAACCCAAGGAGAGGTCGCTGTGAGTCGAATCAACTCAATGACAGTGAGTTTGGTTGTTGTTGTTTTTTTTTTTTGTATATGCATAATATCTACCACATGTAAAAATTGATAAAGAAAATAAACTTTTATCTATTATAATATACAGTATTTTAATGACCTCGTTCTCTTAGGTCGAGGTAGTCAACGGACTGAGCAATCATTGTCTGTTAGTAACACTAACTCCATAATCTAGCTATTCTTTCTAACATGATTCCTGTTTTTTACCAAGAACCTTATCAGAATAGCTAAATCAGAGTTCTTTCCTCTCTGATAACATCGGACCATCAGCACAGAGTTCTTCTCTTTCTGATTATAATTGTCTTTTTTTTCCCCATGATATCCCCAATCAGATTGTCAATTTTGGCCCTAGACTAAGTCCCACAACCCCCAAAATGGCATGAAATACTAAATCATTTTTGAAAGACAAATCAGTATTTCCTCTATAAGTTGTACACATCATAAGATACAGGTGAGTATGTCATTTTAAAAAACATAAAATAATAAAAATGTAAAAACTAGGCTTTATAACCACCACTAACACAGCCTTGACAGATACATAATAGAGGCATATTATAGAACACAGTGCATGGTGCAATAATTATGAGAGAGTTGAGAATAATAGATTGCTAAATATAATATGTTATTCCAAATTTCTAAATATCTTTCACAATTACACCTCCACTTCTTTGGATACAGACAATGTCTGGGTCTTTTTTGGGTTTCTCTTATGAAACTGGGACTAACATGATTCAGTGCAGGGTGTTATAATGGTTAAAAGAACCCAGTTCAGCCTAGAAATAGTGATTTTCAAACCCCTGTCCTCCACTTATATTTCATCAACACCATGAGTCTCAAGCAATGTTTTTAAAATATATATAGATATATCCTTTTTTAAAGACACACTGAAAATTTCCACAACATCTACCTCACCAGTCGTCACGCTCAACAAAATATCTCCTCCTCCACCTACATCCCAAGCCACTTTGAGGCCTTTTCCTCCTCTTCCTCCCTCTTGATTCTGTATATAAATTAACTCAACCCCTTTTGCTAAATTCTTCCTTTACCACTTCTCCTGCCCACCGCACTCCACCCTTCCTCCAGTCCAATTTTTTTGTTGTTGCCAAAATAACTTGCCTGATGCAGCAAGATTTTTCTTGTAGAATAGCTCAGCAAAGCTAGAACGCTACATTACGGTCAATAAAAGCTGGAAATATCCATCCAGTAAGGAGTTTGTCCCATCACATCTGTAGGTACTTGCTAAGCATGCAGAAGCAAATAAATTATTGCAAAATAAATAGGGAGGATTAGCTATGAAGTAGACCAAAAAAAAAAAATGGGTCAAAGACCTGGAAGACCCAGGCCCTAGACAGAGATCTGGTCTTAATCACTCTAATCTACTTTTACAGGGTTAGTTTTAGAAATATAAACAATAAAAAGATGTCTTGTAAACATACTTATTTTCTGAAGCAACAACTGAATATTGAATGAATCCATGTGATAGTATTTAAGTTTCTAACATTTTAATCAGAAATCACCAAAGCAAATGATCTGTGTTCTTAGAACATTAATGTTTTCATTTATATAAATCTTCATTCATAGAGTATATAGTAAAACCTCATTAACTCAGACCGCTCTAATTCAGAAATCATCAATAGAGAGAAAATAAGATGAATTTCTTGGGTGGAGCAAACAGTTAAGCACTTAACAACTAACTGGAATATTGGTAGTACTAACCCACCCAGAAGCTTCTCAAAAAAAAAAAAAAAAAAGACCTGGTGATCTACTTTAGAAAAATCAGAGGAACTGAAAATCCTGTGGAACATTGTTCTATGCTTACATACACAGGGTCACGATGAGTTAGAATTGACTCGGCAACTGCTTTAGTTTTTAAGGTGTAATGCAAACTCTGTGGCTGAAGATGGGAAACATGACAAACTTAAAACAGCTCTTGAACTAACTAATGTGTATTATTTCAAAAAGTTCCCTTAACCTCTTTAGTTTCTGTTCCCATGTTTAAAGTTTAGGAGTTGAACTAAATGATATAATCTATCCTATTTATACCTAGAATTCTATGATTCCACATGGCCCAACTAAATGTTCTGTTTCCATTTTCTTCTTTCTGATGATGTAATTATTTTAGCTTGTATGTTTTTGTTTTTAACATTGGTGATTAAATTCAGTGACCCAAGGGGTCATGTGATTTCTCTAAATTTGAGCAATACTTTTTGTGTGCAATTTTTCTGGACAGAGGTACATAGCTTTCATATGATCCTCTAAAAGCTCTGTGAAGCTGTCAAAAACAGTTTAAGAACTATTGGCTTCAATTATGAACTATTTCAGTTGATTCTCATCACTTGTGAAAACAAGCTCACTGTATTCCACATCAATAATATTCAAAATATTGTTATTGTTGTTGTTGTTGTGTGCCGTTGAGTTGGACCCGACTCATAGCGACCCCTCCTTGGGTTTCCAAGGCGGTGTCACTATGGAAGTAGATGCCCAACCTTCCTTCCAAGGAGTGGCTGGTGGGTTTGAACCACCAGCCATTTGGTTAGAAATCAAATGCCTTCTGTTAATATAAGCTTCCTTTGGAACTTTCATGAAAGATCATCACTTTATTCAGTAAAGATGCATGAACTGTCAAGTTCACCTCATTATATCAAATGCTGTGATCAGCAACTAGCTGAAATAATCTCTCAATGAAGGAAAGAAGGGACATGTCTACTAGCTTATGAAGTATTCAGCAAGGGAGTGATCACCTTCTTCCCAACTGGGCTTCTAGACTGGAGACTCCAGAACCCTGTGACATGATGAGGAAAAGGTAGAGAGAGCAGTTAAGAATTAATCATCTACAAGATAAGAGTCACTCCTGTTCCAGTGGATACAAAGGGTAAGATTTCCTGAAACTGCAAATACAAAAATTGCATAAAACAATAAAGTCATAATTACCCTAATTTTGCCAAAGATCATAGAATTCTAGAGCTGGGAAAAAAAAAAGAAAACAACTTGTAAAGTCTAATCTAGCCTTGTGATTACAATCAAGAGAAAACAGAGACCCAGAATAAATAAACGACTAAATAAAAAATAGCAACACCAAGAAGAGCAGACTTTCCCAAATTCCTCTACAATACCCACCTAGGGTAAGACATAGAACCTAATTATAGAATTCAAATGAACATGACAGTCAAATTCCAGTTCCTTCCTTACAGCTAAAATTCAGAAAGCAACAACTCCATTCTTCATTATAGGAGACATACTGTAAATAACATATTTTTGCCTAATCTATAGACATAAGCAAATGAAATAGCAAAATGGCTTACATGTAATATACTTGGGTTAAAATTCTTTCCAGCCTTTTCCTTCCTTATCTGTAAAAAATATCCAATGCTATGAAAAAAATTACTTTTATATTGCAGACTTAATTAGTTTTTCAATAATGCATGTTTGTCTTAACTGGCAATTACAAGAAGAAAGGGTTTCATTCATTCATATCTTTTAAAATATATAATATATAAAATTGAATGCATGTGATTTCATTCCTATACACTTCTGGTAATTGTCTTCTAAAAACTTAATAACACTTGCATTTCTTTTATCTTTTAACAGGAGCATTGCTTTAAACCCAGCCTATTTCCGAAATCATCTTCGTCAGGCAACAGTGTTTAGATGTCTGGAGAGATATTCAGAAGCTGCCCGGTATGTTTGTTATAACTTTCATAAAGATTTATTTCAAGTTAAATTAATTTTATTCTCAGCTTCTGGTAATAGCATCATAGAACTCTCCATTTCTCTCATGGAATATGATTTTACCAGAATTATTGTCTTATAAACGTCAAACCAACAATTATTGACTATCTTTTTCTTTAATTAAAGTCATTCCTTGTTCATAGCTTTAGGCAAAATTCAAACTTTCCAGCCAAGAGATCACTGACAATGATGGGAAAACTTCTTTGTGAGATTAGAAATGAACTTGACGTGTTGCTCTTGAATAAGTTCCTGGCCCTACATGTAATGACACATTCTCCTGCAACTCTATCTCTTGAGTTCTGGAGATGAAATCTAATTACATGGAAAGGATCCTAAGACTCTATCTCTAGGGGAGATGGCATTAGTTAAGTAGCATCATTTCCTTCATCACACAACATGTAGATGGATGCTGTTCTATATCACCTACTTTATCATCTCAAGAATTTAGCATGAAAGTGTAAGTGGTTTCTAGACTTACTCTAAGCACAATTCCTAAAGAGAAATGTGGAGTAACATAGATGGAAGGCCTAGGTTGTCTCTAGAACTTTTGCAAATAATTCTTTACTTGAATTTGGAGTAGGAATTTAAGCAAAGAATGATACCATAAAATTGACACCTTAGGTTGATATTAATTCCATTTTTGTAAGATGAAGTCCCTGGGTAGTTCAAATGGTTTGTGCTCAACTACTAACCTAAAGGTTGATTGTTCAAACCCACCCATCCTGCTGTGGAAGAAAGGGCTGATGATCTGCTTCCAAAATGATTACAGCCAAGAAAACCTCATGGAGCAGTTCTATTCTGTAATATATGAGGTCACCATAAGTCAGAATCAACTTGACAGCAATAAGTGTGTTTGTTTGCTTGTTAAATTTTTTGTTGTTGTTTATATTTTTGTTTATTAATTTTAAAAAAATTGTGTTTGGGTGCAAACTTACAAAGAAAACTTATTTTACATTCAACAGTTCATACACATCTGATTTCATTTCCCTGATTACTGTCCCCAACCATAAAAACTGTTCTCCTCTCTCCTCCCTGTGACCACCCCCTTCCTGTGCCCTTCTTATCTATGCATTCTTGTTTGTCCAGCTTTCCCTCTATTTGAGTACTACCACTCTGATGTCTCATGCCTGATTGATCCAAGGGGTGCATCTCCCTAGAGTAAGTGGGTGCATCAACCTGGGATAGGTGTTCTGTATGTATGTCTTTCTACTATTGGGCCAAGAGCCAATCCATGTAAGTGAGTCTATCTCTAGGCCTAAAGGGTAACCTGGGGCCATAGTCTCAGGGGTTCCACCACTCTCCTTGTGACCAGCGATTCTGGTCATTTTTGTGTTTTTGAATTTTGTTCCACATTTTTCCTCCCACTCTATCCAGGATCTCCAGATTTGATCCCTTTCCAAGTGGTTGGCATTGGTAGCCAGGCAACACCTAGTTCTGGTCTTGGGGTCATGGAGGCTGAGATCCTCATGGTCCATCTTATCTTTGGACTAAGTTTTCTAGATGAGTTTGATTTTCTTCACTCTTCTTTGCTCCAGAAGAGAGGAGACCAATAGTATCATCTTTGATCGTTGCTCAAAAGCTTTTAAACCCCAGTTGCTACTCATCAAAGTAGGTTGTAGAACAAAATTTTTGTGAACTATGTGTGCCAATTGAGAATGATGTCCCCTGAGACCATGGTCCCAAGTCCACAGGCCCAGTGATTCTCTCTCTCTCTTGTCTCTGAGAAATACTCCAACCATGTTTTCTGTTGCTTCTGTAATGTATGTGGCTAATTTTGTAGCACAAGTGGATATGTAAGATTATATCCAGCCAAATCAATCCCTGGTCCAGGGTGTATTCCTATTCACCTACCCCCATGTGATCATCCCACCTGTCTATGCATTAATCCATAACCTGATATTTGGTGCCAGTGATACTGCAGTGTTGTGCATGCAAATAGTATCTGCTTCTGTTGTCTATACCTTTTGTGTCTTTCCTTTCCCCAGTGTCACCATGCTGGTCACAGACTCTTTCCAAACCATTCCTCCCCTCATCCAAATCAACATGTAACCCCCAAATATTCTGAGACTTTCCCTCCCCTTCCTTCCTATCCTGGGTAACCAACAAAGTAAGTTTCCTACTATTGTTTGTTGGTTTTCAAGGTGGTCCCAGGGTAGTTCCTGAACTCAATTAAATAATGGTATGTAGAATGCAAAGGTAACTCTGAACACTCTCACTTGCAAAACATCAAATATCCCACAGTTTCTATTTTCCTGTGTTAACACCCACTTTTAAAAAAATCTATCAATCTCCACAGAAGGTCCTAGACAGAATCCAAGAAAGATGTAGAATATTCAAAATCATAAAAAAGACCACACTGGTCTGATAGGGTCTGCTGGAATCCTCGACCCTGTGGCCATTAGATACCCTTCAAGCCTGGAACTTAACTCATCCCCTGGGATAAATTTTCAGCCAAATAACAGAATATAAAGTGAACAATAATAATTGTGAGGAACATATTTCACAGAGTGCATACCCATAAGAGATAATAAGGGCAGAATTTGTCCAAAAACAAAGCTTAGAAAACAGGAAAGGATAGCAGAAAAGGATCAATGGATACAGGGAATCCAGAGAGGAAGTGGGAAACATGCTGTTACATTGATGGAATTGTAACTGATGTCACTAAACAAAATGTATGTAAATAGTTGAATAGAAAACTAATTTGCTGTATAAAGTTTCACTCAAATCACAACTTAAAAAAAAAATCTGTCAATATGTTTTTCACATTTCATTTTCTTCTATACTATTTCTCCAATGTTTTATCTAATGAACTCCCTTAGGACTTCTTGTCTGACATAGTGCTGAGAGATGAGCCCATCAGGTTGGAAGGCACTCATGATTTGACTGGGGAAGAGCTAACTCCTGAGAGCAGAAGTGATGACATAGATAGAGTAAAGCTTTCAGTACCTCTATTAGCTGATATGGCACAACTCAAAATGTACAGAAACATATGCAAATATCCATTAATAATTGGAACATGGAATGTACAAAATATGAATCTAGGAGAATTGGAAGTTGTCAAAAATTAAATGGAATGCATAAAGATCTATATCCCAGGCCTTAGTGAGCTGAAATGGACTGGTTTTGGCCATTTTGAATCAGACAACCATATGATCTACTATGCCGGGAATGACAAATTGAAGAATAGTGTGGCTTTCATTGTCACAAAGACTGTATCAAGATCTGTCTTAAAGTACAGTGTTGTCAGTGATAGGATAATACTCATATACCTACAGGGAAGACCAGTTAATACTACTGTTATTCAAATTTACACACCAACCACCAAAGCCAAAAATGAGGATATCCAAGATTTCTACCAACTTCTGCAGTCTGAAATTGACTGAACATGCAATCAAGATGTGTTGATTATCACTGGTGACTGGAATGCAAAAATTGGAAACAAAGAAGAGTCACCAATAGTTGGAAAACACAGCCTTGGAGATAGAAATAACACTGGAGATCGCAAGATAGAATTTTGCAAGACCAACAACTTATTAATTGCAAATACCTTTTTTCAACAACATAAGCAATGACTATGCATGTGGACTTCACCAGATGGAATGCACAGGAATCAGACTGACTACATCTGTGGCAAAAGGTGATAGAGAAGTTCAATATCTTTGGCTGAAACAAGGCTAGGAGCTGATTGTAGAATAGACCATCAGCTACTCATATGTATGTTCAAGTTGAACTTGAAGACAATTAAAACAAGTCCACATTAGCAAAAATATGACCTTGATAATATTCTTCCTGAATTTAGACACCATGTAAGAATAGATTTGAGGCATTGAACACCAATGACCCAAAACCAAAGGAATTGTGGGATGACATCAAGAACATCATCCATCAAGAAAGCAAGAGGCCATTATAAAGACAAGAAAGGAAGAAAAGACCAATATAGATGTCAGAAGAGACTTTGAAATTTGCCCATGTAGAGTAGCTGAAGCCAGTGAAACAAATGATAAGATAAAACAGCTGAACAGAAGATTTCAAAGAGCAGCTCAAGAAGACAAAGCTAGTTACTATAATGAAATGTGCAAAGACCTGGCTGGAGTTAGAGAAGCAAAAAGTAAGAACACACTTGGCATTTCTCAAGCTGAAAGAACTGAGGAAAAAATGTAACCCTCAATTTGCCATGTTGAAAGATTTTATGGGTAAAATATTGAATGATGCAGGAAACAGCAAAAGAAGATGGAGGAATACACAGTCACTGTACCAAAAAGAATTGGTAAATGTTCATCCATTTCAGGAGGTGGCATATGATCAAGAACCAATGATATCTAAGGAAGAAGTTGAAGTTTCACTGAAGGAATTGGTGAAGAACAAGGCTCCAGGAATTGATGGAATACCCACTGAGATGTTTCAACAAACGATGCCCCACTGGAGGCACTCATTCAGTTATGATGAGATTTGGAAGACAGCTACCTGGCCAATTGACTGGAAGAGATCCATATTTGTACCCATTCCAAAGAAAGGTGATCCCACAGAATGTGGGAATTATTGAACAATATTATTATCACATGTAAATAAAATCTTACTGAAGATAATTCAAAAATGGTTGCAGAAGTATATTGACAGAGAGCTTCCAGAAATGCAAGCTGGATTCAGAAGAGGACTTGGAACAAGGGATATCATTGCTGATGTCTGATGGATCTTAGCTGAAAGCAAAGAATACCAGAAAGATGTTTATTTATGTTTTATTGATTATGCCAAAGCTTTCAACTGTGTGGATTGTGACAAACTGTGGATAACATTGAGAACAATGAGAATTCCAGAACACTTAATTGTACTCATGAGGAACCTGTACATAGATCAAGAGGCTGTCATTCAAACAGAACAAGGGGATACTGCATGGTTAAAAATCAAGAAGGTAGTGTGTCAAGTTTATATCCTTTCACCATACTTACTCAACTTGAGTGCTGAGCAAACAATCCAAGAAGCTAGATTATATGAAGAGGAATGTGGCATCAGGATTGGAGGCAGACTCATTAACAACCTGCCATATGCAGAGGACAAAACTTTGCTTGTTGAAAGTGAGGGTGACTTGAAGCCTTACTGATGAAGATTTAAGACTATAGTGTACAGTATGGATTACTCGTCAATATAAAGAAAACAAAAATTCTCGTATCTGGTTCAATAAACAGCTTCACAGTGGATGGGGAAAGGATTGATGTTGTCAGGAATTTCATGTTGCTTGGTTCTATGGTCAACACCAATGGAGGCAGTAGTCAAGACATCAGACAACATATTGCTATTGCATTGGGAAAAGCTGCTGCAAAGGACCTCTTTCAACTGATGAGGAGCAAGGATGTCTCCTTAAAGACCAAGGTGTGCCTGACCCAAGCCATGGTATTTTCAATCATCTCTTATGCGTGTGAGAGCTGGACAATGAATAAGAAAGATCTAAGAAGAGTTGATGCTTTTAAGTTGTAGTGTTGGAGAAGACTGCTAAGAGTAGTCTGCTAAAAGGACTAAGAAATCTGTCCTGGTGGAAGTGCAGGCAGAATGCTCTGTGAAAGTGGGAATGGCCAGACTTCACCTCACCTACTTTGGTCATGTTGTCAGAAGGAAGCATTCCCTGGAGAAGGATGTCATGATTGGGAAAGCGGAGAGTCAACAAAGAAGGGGAAGGCCTTGATGAGATGGATAGACACAGTGGCTGCAATGATGGGCTCAGGTATAGCAAGGATTGTGAGGCTGGTATAGGACTGGGTAGTGTTTCATTCTGCTGTGCATAGGGTCACTATTAGTTGGAGATGACTTTATGGCACCTAACAACAACAACAATGACTTTTTTCTTTTTATTTTCTCCACTGAATTCTCCTTGTGGTTCACTTTCTAGTCATAAGCTTTTATTAATTGTGTGAATGGAAGGGAAATTAAGTGATGATAGTAAGCTTCTTCTTGCCCCACACTTCAGTGAACAGGTTTTTATAAAGGCTACAAATGAAGCCAACAGGTTCAGCATAAACAGATAATAGCTATCTGCACAATAGATTTCTTTAAGAGGTGGTTTAACGTTCTGCTTGCCAGCAACCCCAAGGACACTCCGGACCTGCAAGACTGGAAAGGTGCGACATTCCTCTTGTTACTCTTATACCCCACACCTGCTTGGTGAACAGAGATGTGGCCATCCCCCACTCCCACCCACCTTCTGGGTCCACAGGAACTCCATCACAGTCTGTGTGCTCAGACGGAGCCTGGGTACCCTGCCCTGTCCTCCACTGATTTTTTTTTTTTTCTCTTTTTTTATTTTTATTTTTTTCTTTTTTGCTTTCTTTATTCTGGTGATTAGTTTGCTTGTATTTGTCTG
>NW_006921789.1:4836732-4861815 GCF_000298275.1 Orycteropus afer afer
GACAAAGTATATGTGAACTGCTGTATAGAAAATGAATTTGCTCTGTAAATCTTCACCCAAATAACAAAAAAAAAAAAAAAAAGTGGATTCCTGGATTTGGAGAACCAGTTGTTCAGCTGTTGAAGAAATTCGACATACCGGAAGTATTTACACGATGGGAACTGGTAAATGCTACAAATCTGGGTTTGTTTACTTTTTTGGAGTGTCAAATTACCAGCATATTATTGGCTATAATTTAATAGTATCCAGGCTAATACGGGTAAAGGTTGTGGCAAAAATTCTTTATCAATACTGAAACAAACAAGTAAAAAAAGAAAACTGAAAAATTATGAATTTGTTGGCAATTACCATGTAAAATTGGCACTGAATATTCCATTGCCTGTGAAATGTGCATACCTGTAGAAATAGGTATATGTATTTAATATAATTTCCTTATTAATATGATAGTGTTCCACAAAAATTTCCTGATCATTATTAATTATGCTTCTGCAGACTTTCCAACAGAAGAGGAAATACAAATATTATAAGATAGAAGTTTTTTTTTTCTATCATGATTGCCTTGGTAATTATAGCCCTCAATATACAGTATAGTCATATATTTTTTTCCCCAAGAGAAATAATGTGATGACCTGTGAATATGTATGGTTTGATGTTCCTTAGCTATGAGATTTCTAACATAAATAAATAAATTTAAAGGATTCATGTTTATCAGTCAATGTCTTGAAGATTTGAGGAGTTTGGTTCAGGCTTCTTATAAGCAGGTTATATTAAAACTCCTGGGCTACCATTACTGAACACTTTGATCAAAGATTTTATAGAAGAATCCTAATCAAAAAGTGTGGAAAAGGAGAACAGAATTTCAAATTCTCATGGACTCCAGACTTTCTGAAGCCAAGGGGGCTGTGTAAACCCCTGAAACTGTTGCCCTGAGATAAGCTTTAAAACTTAAACCTAAAGTATCCCCTGACGTCTTCCAAGCAATAGTTTTGCATTTAAAAAAAAAAAAAAAAAAGTCTGCCTTGAGCATTATGCTCTTTTAAAAATTATCTGTCTGAGATCAAGATGATGACAGCAACTCAAAAGATTATACTGGAACCTTAAGGGGAAGTAAGTTTATGTTAATGGAGTAGGAACAACTCAGAAAAGGAAGATGAGAATGGTTGCCCAACTCAAAAAATATAGTCAATGTCACTGGATTGTACATGTAAAACAGTTGAATTGGCGTATGTTTTACTGTTTATAGTCTCAACAGCAACAAGAAAATAAAAAAATAAATAAAAAAAAAAACAC
Organism: Orycteropus afer afer; assembly: GCF_000298275.1. Lineage (NCBI taxonomy): Eukaryota > Metazoa > Chordata > Mammalia > Tubulidentata > Orycteropodidae > Orycteropus > Orycteropus afer. The sequence continues at coordinate 4,838,023 of NW_006921789.1, forward strand.
CTCATTGGAAAAATTAACACAAGAAATAATTTCCATTAATATGCCAATAGTCATGTTTCTGGCACTGTAAGAAACTTGCTATTGTTTTCAGTTGCTGTTAATTCTGAATCATGGTGGCCCCAGGTATACAGAGTAGAACTGTACTCTATAGGGTTTTCAAGACTGTGACCTTTCAGAAGCACATCACTGTCCTATTTTTCGAGGTACATCTGTGTGGCTTGGAACCACAAACCTCTCACCTAGTAAGCAAACACTTAACCATTTGAAACACCAGAGGCTCCTGAGATATGACTACCAAATCCAAAATAATACCCTTTTTATGACTTAACAAACCAAAATCAAACTCGTTGCCATTGAGTCAATTCTGACTCATAGTGACCCCCCTGGGCTTCCAACATTGAATTTTTGCAGAAACAGAATGCCTCATCTTTCTTCTGCAAAGAAGCTAATGGGTTTGAACCACCAACATTTTGGCTAGCAGCCAAATACCTTAACCACTACACCACCAGAGCTCCTCGTTATATGACTTAGGAAGTACTAAAACCATGATTGTCAGTGAAATAGATCAGTCGATGTCTAATTTAAGTTAGAATACTTAAAACCAGTCTCTGAAAATTGGAGTGTCTAATATTTTCTAGGAGTCCCTGGAACAAACAGTTAACATACTTGGCTACTACTGAAAGGTTGGAAGTTGGAGTCCACCCAGAATCACCTCAGAAAAAAAAGCATGGCAGTCTACCTCTGAAAAATCAGCCACTGAAAATCCTACGGTGCACAGTTTTACTCTGACACAGTGAGGTTGCCACGAGACAGAATTGACTTGGCAGCAACTGAGTTTGTTAAAGTTTTCTAAGTCTAACCATTTCTAACTAGGAAAGGATTCCTGGTCAATAGGCTGGAAAAGACTCAGAACAGCCTCGGAAAGTGCCAGATTCCCAAGCAGAGGGACTAGAGGAAGTGACATTCTTTATGGTTTAATGGAAAGTAACTTTGGTTGTGCAGTGCCTAAGGAATTTGACTGCTAACCAAAAGGTTGGTGGCTCAAACCCACCAACCATTCTACACAGGGAAGATGGGACAATCTACTTGCATAAAGATTTACCACCTTGGAAACACAAAGGGGATGGCTATGATCCAGAATCCACTCGATGGTAGTGGATTTGAGTTTTGGTATGGTTGAATGGAAGGTGTCATTTAAGTTCACAGTAGACAAATACCTTTATTTTATGATCAACATATTCCCCTTCAGTGTTATCTTATAAGGGGATGACAAAAGAGACTCTGAAACTTGCCCTTGAGGGAAGAGAAGCTAAAGTCAATGGAAGAAATGACAAGATAAAGGAACTGAGCAGAAGATTTCAAAGAGCAGCTCAAGCAGACAAAAACCAATTACTATAATGAAATGTGCAAAGACCTGGAGTTTGAAAACCAAAAGGGAAGAACATGCTCAGCATTTCTCAAGCTGAAAGAATTGAAGAAAACATTTAAGCCTTGAGGTGCAATATTGACAGATTCTAAGGGCAAAATATTGAATGATGCAGGAAACATCAAGAGAAGATGGCAGGAATACACAGAATCACTGTACCAAAAGGAACTGGTTGGTCTTCATCCATTTCAGGAAGTGGCATATGATCTAGAACCAATGGTACTGAAGGAGGAAGTCATAGCTGCAATGAAAGAATTGGCGAAGGACGAGGCTCCGGGATTTGACGGAATACCCATTGAGATATTGCAACAAACAGATGCCCCATTGGAGGCACTCACTTGGTTATGCCAAGAGATTTGGAAGATAGCTACCTGGCCAACTGACTGGAAGAGATCCATATTTGTACCCATTCCAAAGAAAGGTGATCCCACAGATTATGGAAATTATTGAACAATATCATTAATATTGCATGCAAGTAAGATCTTACTGAAGATAATTCAAAAACGTTTGCAGCAGTTTATTGACAGAGAACTTCTAGAGGTGCAAGCTGGATTCAGAAGAGGACCTGGAACAAGGGATATCTTGATAGCTGCTGTCAGATGGATCTTGGCTTAAGGCAAAGAACACCAGAAAGATGTTTACTTGTGTTTTACTAACTATGCAAAGGCATTTGATTGTGTGGATCATGACAAATTTTGGATAACATTGAGAAGAATGGGAATTCCCAAACACTTGATTGTACTCATGAGGAACCTGTACCTTGACCAGGAGGCTGTCATTCGAATGGTACAAGGGGACACTGCATGGTTTAAAGTCAGGAAGGGAGTGAATCAGGATTGTATTCTTTCCTCACACTTATTCAATCTATATGCTGAGCAAATAATCTGAGAAGCTGGACTATATGAAGAAAAACGTGGCATCAGGATTGGAGGAAGAATCATTAACAACCTGAGATATGCAGACGATACAATTTTGCTTGCAGAAAGTGAGGATGACTTAAGGCACTCACTGATGAAGGTTGAAGAATACAGTCTGCAGTATGGATTACATCTCAATATAAAGAAAACAAAAATCCTCACAACTGGACCAATGAGCAGCATCACAATAAATGGAGAGAAGACTGAAGTTGTCAAAGAATTCACATTGCTTGGTTCTATAATAGACGCCAATGGAAGCAGCAGTCAGGACATTAGACGACGTGTAGCTTTGGGAAAGTCAACCGCAAAGGAATTGTATCAAGTGGTGAGGAGCAAAGATGTCTCCTTGAGCACTAAGGTGCACCTGACACAAGCCATGATATTTCCGATCGCCTCGTATGCATGTGAGAGCTGGACAATGATTAAAGAAGACTGAAGAGGAGTAGATGCTTTTGAGTTGTGGTGCTGGCGAAGAATGCTGAAAGTGCCATGGACTGCTAAAAGAACTAACAGATCTGTCCTGGAGGAAGTGCACCTGAAATGCTCCTTGGAAGCGAGAATGGCCAGACTTCGTCTCACCTATTTTGGTCATGTTGTCAGAAGGGACCATTCTTTGGAGAAGGATGTCATGCTTGATAGGGTGGAGGGTCAACGAAAGAGGGGGAGGCCTTCAACAAGATGAATTGACACGGTGGCTGCAATGATGGGCTCAAGTATAGCAGGGATTGTGGAGCTGGTGCGGGATGAGGCAGTGTTTCGTTCTGCTGTGCATGGGATCGCTATGAGTTGGAAACGACTCGATGGCACCTAACAACAACCTGAAATAATAAGTGGCCTAAATCTTTTGACATCTCTCTGCTTCTATTTATATAAAAATATTTGTGTGGAACTAGATTGTCCTTGCTCCGAGCGACCCCTCCTCCAACACACACACACACACACACAAATTCCCACACATATCATTTACCACTGCTTTAATGAGAAAGATAAGAGGAGAAAAATATGCAGAAATGTTAAACAAAAATATGCAAAGACTGAATAGATTGTGAAGATATCTAATGACTCTTAATAATATGAATGGCATGGTGTCCTTCATCTCTGTATGCTCAAAGACTAGTACATGGCCTGGAACATATTATGAACTAGTTTGGTGTGAATTTAATTAGCTAGTATTTGAGTTTGTGGCAGTATGTAGTTAGCAATCATTCAGAAGATATCACATGAAATTTTTAGTACAACTCTGATTGACAGATAAATGTGAGAGTCTTCAAATAGTAGTTAAGGTCATGTAACAGTATGATGTCTCTTGTGATGATGATACATTGTTGCTGTTGTTGTTGTCAAGTGTGATCAAGCCTTCTCTGACTCCGAGCAACCTTACGTACAACAGAAGAAAATACTGCCCAGTCCTATGGCAGCATCACAATCTTGCTATACCTGAGCCCATCATTGCAGCCACTGTGTCAATCCACCTTGTTGAGGGCCTTCCTCTTTTTCATTTCCCCTCCACTTTACCAAGCATGATATCCTTCTCCAGATAATCCTTCTCACAACATGATCAAAGTAGGTGAGACATTCTTGCTTCCAAAGAGCATTCCAGCTGCACTTCTTCCAGGACAAATCTGTTAGTTCTTCTGGCGGTCCATGGTACTTTCAGCATTCTTCACCAGCACCGCAACTCAAAAGCATCAACTCTTCTTTGGTCTTCCTTATTCTTTGTCTAGCTCTCACAGGCACACGAGGTGACTGAAAATACCATGGTTTGGGTTAGGCACACCTTACTCCTCAAGGAGATGTCTTTGCTCTTCAACACTTGAAAGAGATCTTTCACAGCAGATTTCTCCACTGCAGTACGTCATCTGATGTCTTGAAAGCTGCTTCCATTGGTGTTTATTGTAGAACCAAATAATGTGAACTTTTTGACCACTTCAATCTTTTCTCCATTTATCGTGATGCTGCTTTTTGGTCCAGTTGGGAGGATTTTTGTTTTCTTTATATTGAGGTGCGATCCATAGTGCAGACTGTAGTCTTCAACCTTCATCAGTAAGTACTTCAAGTCATCCTCACTTTCAGCAAGCAAATTTGTGTCATCTGCATATCACAGGTTGCTAATGAGCCTTCCTTCAATCCTGATGCCATGTTCTTCATATAATCCAGCTTCTCAGATTGTTCAGTATACAGATTGTTCGTACAGTGAAAGGATACAACCCTGACACACTCCCTTCTTGATTTTAAACCATGCAGTGTTTCCTTTTTCTGTTTGAATAACAGCCTCTTGGTCTATGTCCAGGTTCCTCATGAGTACAATTAAGTATTCTGGAAAACTCATTTTTCTCAATGTTATCCATAATTTGTTATGATTCACATAATTCAATGCTTTTGGATAGTCAATGAAACATAAGGAAACATCTTTCTGGTATTTGCTCTGAGCCAAGATCCATATGACATCAGCAATGATATCCCTCCTTTCATATCCTCTTCTGAATCCAGCTTGCATTTCTGGAAGTTTGTTTTTAAGTTATTTTTAGTAAGATTTTACTTGTGTGTGACATTAATGATTGTTGTTGTTGTTGTTAGGTGCCAACGAGTCATCTCCAACTCAGAGCAACCCTGTGCACAGCAGAACAAAACACAGCCTGGTCCAGAGCCAGCTCCATGATTTTTACTATACCTGAGCCCATCGCCACTGCCACCGTGTCAATCCATCTGGTTGAGGGTCTTCCCCTCCTTCATCAACCACCACCTTACCAAGCATGACATCCTTCTCCGGGGAATTAACCCTTCTGACAACATGACCGAAGTGTGGCCATTCTCACCTCCAAGGAGCATTCTGGCTGCACTTCCTCCAGGACAGACCTGTTAGTTCTTTTAGCAGTCCACAGTACTTTCAGCATTCTTCACCTTAGGATATCAATCTTTATGTGTTCCATTTCATTTTTGACAACTTCCAATTTTCCTAGATTCATACTTTGTACATTCCATGTTCTGATTATTAATGGATGTTTGCAGCTGTTTCTTCTCATCTTGAGTTGTGCCACATCAGCAAATGGAGGTCCTGAAAGCTTTGCTCTATCTCATTGACCTAAAGCCATGGAAGGCTGTGAGCCCAGCATCTTCTCTTCCAGCTCTAGTGGATAACTGAAGTTTAATCCCTCAACCGTAAAGGCTGGACTGCTCCCAAACAAGAGGACACTTGCCATTTCAAATTCTGTACTATAGCTATTGGGAGACTATTTTAATCTAAATCTAGCACTCCTTCACCATTAGGGGAAAAAAAATGGTATTTTACAGAGTTCAATAACTTTAGTGATTTTACAAGCCGCAAAATATTTGACCAACTCTCACTTTAATTTTGCAATATTATTTAATAAGTAATGTACATAATAACATAAGAAATAGATTAGATTATAAAATGTTTAGTCTAAATTGTCCTTACTTTAACCCTTTTAAAATAATACACTAACCATCACACTGGATTTCAGAGCTGTTTTATCTTACATATACTTTTCAGGATCGAAAAACAACTTGTTAAGACGCCATAAGGTTGCATCGGTCTGCTTGTTGCTACACTCATAGCGGACTCTCATCTTTGCCTGTGGCAGTGTCTTTTGGCTTACTCTTGCCATTTCAGCTATCTACCACTTTTGTTTTCCTCTTTGCTTCCACTTTCCTTTTATTTTGTTTGCTTGTTGCCTCCTTCACAGACTTTTCTTCTTTCCTCAGAATTTGTTCCAGCAGAGATTAGCATAATGACCCACCATGAGCATCCCCTTCCTTCTGGTCCATTAGTAAATCATTCTCAGTGCATCTTGCCCCCTGTGTAAGTGTTTGGCCTTCCCTAGTGATTGGTGTTGCTTTAACTGGGATCAATGATTACATTTTTTTTTTTTATTTATGTTTGACACTGAACTGGAGACTAGTTGGGATACTTGAGTTTTCTGAAAATCTGCTCTCTAGATGAGTTACAAGGAAAACGTCAAAGATAAATTCCTCAAAAAACATTCTTTTAGGAATAAATGATCAACAATGCTGAAGGTGTGACACATTAGAGCTCAGTCTTTTAACAAGAATTAATAGAGACTGGGTCTGGGCTCTAATGAGAGCTCAAAATTACATCAAGACGCCCAGGGTAGTCTTTCTTCTGACAAACAGTATGCTTCTATCACGCCGGATCAAGACACAAGCCTTCAAGATGCACTAATTCATGACTCCCCTCAGTGACAAGACAGACAGTAGGGGTGAGTAGAGGTGGAGGTAAGCTGTTTTGACTTTGGTTTGGTTTTAGGTTTTAGGGTTTTATTTTATTTTGTTTTGTTTTGCTGTGCAAGTGGATCCTGCTAGAAATAACGTATATATAAATCACAATCTGCCAAAAAAGAGTGATCTAAAAATAAATTGAAGTGTTCAGAAATCTCATAACATAAAACTGTGGTGTTGCTATAGATAAGAAATCACTCAGGAGAAGTACTACAACAGCAAGCAGGAAGAAACTGTGTCAGCTTGTTGAGTGTCATGGAACTCTGTGATTTTAAATGAGATTATTGGGTATCTTGCAAGGAAGAAGAATATTCTGACAGGTAGACTCAAGACAAGTGATTCTGAAGAGATGATAGTAGTGTTGGGAGTTTATTTTAGCTTAGTTCGGATTCAATTAGAAGTTCCATTCATTAACCATGCAAGATGCTAAAAATACACCACAGAGATATATTTTGGTTGAAATAAATTCACATTTATGCCTACAACCAGTTTAAATGAAGCCTGTAGGCTAATTTCTGTTATTAAACTGGCTATCCGCTTAAAAGGCTTTTTGTCTTTATTGGAGACTGTTTGCCATTTTAACACATAGTTAGTTATAAGTTGGAAGGTAAACATGATAATCCCACAATTAAGTGACTTCCCTTTTCTCTAGACATGACAAAGCTACATGTACCATAAGCACTGTAAATTTTTTGCTTTTTTGATGTATGATTTTTAAAACTGGCACTAATAAAGATAAGTTCAATCATTTGCCAGACTAAGATCGAAAGTCCAGCTGTAAGACTACTGCTCACCTAATTTTTAAATATTTAGTAGAGTTGTAGTTTTTATGGTTTCAAGGGGGAAAAGTAGAGGTTAAAACATAGTAAAGTATCAAGTTCATAGCTGTCTCTTGTGTCATAATGATTTAAAATTTCAGACTTACAAACATCTAATCTCTAAACAAAAATACTGATTTTAAAACCTGTAGTAACAGCATGTGGTTACAAAGTCATTCTGTTGCCTAAACAAACGTTGGACCTTTTGGACATGTTCCAAGTTATAACTAAAATTTTTGTAAATTAACATTATATTACATAAGTATGTTTTAAAAGGTTATGTAAAAAAAATTAAAAACTTGGCCTGTTGAAAAGGACATCAAAAATTTATTAAAGTACAACAAATATTGACTGACTGTGAATTCATCCATCCTACACTGATGTTTAGGAGCTCTGGTAGTGTAGTGCCTAAGGCACTTGTCTGCTAACCAGAAGGCTGGTGGTTCAAACCCACCAGCCACTCCTCGGAAGGAAGGTTGGGCAATCTGCTTCCGTAGTGATACCACCTCGGAAACCCAAGGTGGGGTCATTATGGGTCAGGTCCGACTCCATGGCAAACAACAACAACAACAACACTGATGCTTATGATGATAATTATTTTCATTTCTTTTCTCTTATGGAAGAGATGCTGTGCATTTCCAGTACTTATACATATGTCTAAAATACCTTAAAAATGGAAAATTCACAGAGTGTGTGAATTTCTGCAAATATGGGTCCAGAAAATTTTATGATAGAGTACAGAGTAATATTTTTTTTCTTTCCTATAAATACAACCTTTTGTCTTTAAATGCTAGGTGAGGGCAATGAAGACTGCATGGAAGAGAACACAGAGAGGCCCCAGAAACAAAGACCTTCTCTTCCCTTCCTTCTCCCTTTCAATTAATATGTCCACCTGATTCTACATTTTCTATAATAATGGGATATAGAGAAGCAGTTAAATACAGAAATGTTTCACCCAAAGAGCTGAAGTTTAACATTGAGAGTTCTGTGCTATTTTCTAATATCTACATGCTGCCAAGTGAATTAGAAGTTAGTCTACAGGTGGTAGAATTATGATAAATGGGCATTAACCTCCATGATTTTTATTCTGCAAATTGGAGACTATAATAGCATCTATGCCACAGAGGTTATTATGAGTATTAAATGAGACAATTTATGTAAAGCACTTAGCATGGCACGTGGCACATCATAAACTCTCAATAAAAAATGAGCTATTATCATTGTTTTTGTTGTTGTTAACAATTAGAGCTCTTTGAAGACAGATGAAACTGCCCCAGGAGACAATGAGCTTCTCAGCATTGAAGCTAGAATATGTTGAGCAATCACTTAGCTGGGGCCTTGTGAAGAGACAAGATAAAACTGTAAGAGCATAGATCCTCTCTCACTCTGTGCTTTGAAAAGCTCCTGTTAATGTAGTAGTTAAAAGGGCAAGACTCTGGCTGTTTATGTTTTTTTTTTAAATACTGGTATTAATAAATTGTGAATTTTAATATCCTGCCTCATTCTGAGTGACATTTCGAAGGCCCATAGTGTGGAGTCCTTCAATAATATGGCCGGAAAGAACTTCGACAAATGGTCGGATCACCCATCTTTACTCTAATTTCCCCTCCTTTCCTTCTGATCAAAAGCAGTATCACCCTCACAAAAGCCAAGGTTGGGATTTCTAGCAGCACATTGCCAGAAACTCTTTATCCTTAAAAAAATAATTAAAAAAATAAGAAATGCTGGAATAATAATAGTTCATCACACTATTATCACATACATTAATCTTGATGCCACTCATTGTGAAGATTGCTCATAATCCAGACGTTCTGTTTCTGGATTTGTGTGTTAAAGAAGAATCATCTGCCCTGGAGAGTTGTAGTCAACCCAGGGAGGTCTGTGTTCTACTCGCAGCATTACAAATTACTAACTATCTGTGACTTCCGGGCAAGTGAATTAAGCTCTTTGAGTTGTAATTTCCTCCACCATAAAATAGAGATAATAATACTACTTTACAAAGTAATAACAAGGATTAACTGAAACAATGAACATAAAACACTTAACTCAGTGCCTGGCACATAGTAAGCCTTCAATCGATTGTTGCTGTTGTTATTGCTGTTATAAGCTTTGGAGAATGGTGTTTAAAATCCTAATATATTCACTCTGAATTAATTCATATATTCCACTTCTGTTGGATGGAATTTTTTCAGAAATGCCTTGGCTCTTTGTGTCCTTTGCATGTCCACCTAAATTGTAGAAAGTGTGAATTTAAGTTTTAAACAAGCATAATGTAGGTTCTGATTTGAAATTCTCAAAGAAAATTTTGTTATTTTTTCATTTCCACTCATCCCAGGCAAAAACTGGCAGGTAGCCCCATCATTTTGCTCTGCAAGAGTTTCTCCTGGTTCTGTCACTCAGAGTGTTGTTTTTACTAGAAAATTTTATGTGAGAATCCTCTTTTCAGTTCTTACTCTGTCAAGGCCCCAGGTTTTTCTTTTCTGTACACACATGTCCTGTCAAAATACAGTCATCAGGCCACTATGATTAGCAGGTATAAAATAATAAACAACAGAATAAACAACAGCTACAGTGCTTTCTTATTCTCTTCTTTACAGTATCCAAGCAGTTTTTGTTTTGTTTTGTTTAATGCCTATAGGACACAGGAGCCAAGCAGAAGGTACGCTCAATGGCCACAAGTGGAAAAATTTGAGTAACAAAAGAAACACAGTGTCAGATTACAACTCAGAGACTTAAATGAATACCTATAAATTCACACTGGTATAAAAATCATTGAATAAATAAATATGTAGGGGAGAAAGAAACTCTTTTCCCTACAGAAGAATACCACTTAATAAATGTAGAAAGAATGAAGGAATGTCAACACTGGACAAATATTATAGTGATGATTGTAGGCAAAGTCTACCAATGGATAAAAAAGAAAACACTCAAAACCCAAACCCGTTGCCATATAGTTGATTCCAGCTAGGAAAATAAATGCATAAAAATCTGAAGGGAAATACAATATTAGCATAGTCTTAAATTACCTTCTCTAAATATTTGTCAGTTAGAAAAGAAACATAGTAACTTCCTGTTGAAGAAACTCAGCTTAAGTAAGTGGTCAAGTTTAATGCTGTTGTTGTTGTTGTTATGTGTCCTTGAGTCATCTCTGACTCAGTGACCTTATGTACAGCAGAATGAAACACTGCTCAGTCCTGTGCCAGCCTCACAATCCTTACTATACCTGAGCCCATGGGTGTATCCACTGTGTCAATTCACCTTGTTGAGGGCCTTCCCCTCTTTCATTTACCCTCCACTTTACCAAGCATGACATCTTTCTCCAGAGAATGGTCCCTTCTGACAACATGACCAAAGTTGGTGAGATGAAATCTGGACATTCTTACTTCCAAGGAGCATCCTGGCTGCATTTCTTGCGGGATAGATTTGTTAGGTCTTTTAGCAGTCCACAATACTTTCATCATTCTTTGCCAATACCACAACTCAAAAGCTTCAACTCTTCTTAAGTCTTCCTTATTCATTGTCAGCTCACACATGCATATGAGGTGATTGAAAATACCGTGGCTTGGGTTAGGTGCATCTTAGTCTTCAAGGAGATATCATTGCTCTTCCACCCTTGAAAGAGATCTTTTGCAACAGATTTAGCTGATGTAATACGTCTTTTGATGCCTTGACTTCTGCTTCCATTGGCGTTGATTGTAGAACCAAGTAATATGAAGTCTTTGACCACTTCAATCTTTTCTCCATCCATCATGATGCTACTTATTGGTCTAGTTGTGATGATTTTTGTTTTCAGGTGTAATCCCTACTACAGACTGTAGTCTTTAATCTTCATCAGTAAGTGCTCTAAGTCATCCTCACTTTCAACAAGCAACATTGTGTCATCTGTATATCACAGTTTGTTAACAAGCCTTCCTCCAATCCTGATGCCACGTTTTTCTTCATATAGTCCAACTTCGCGGATGATTTGCTCAGCATACAGATTGAATAAGTATGATGAAAGGGTTGACATTTATGCACTCTCTACTAGGATGCAGAGAAACTTGGTGGTGCATTGGTTAAGTGTTCAACTGCTAACTGAAAGGTTGGCAGTTTTGAACCTACCAGCCTCTCGTGGCTGGTGGCAGTCTTCTTCCACAAAGATTACAGCCATGTAAACTCAATGGAGCAGTTCTGCTCTGTCCTATAGGATTGCTTTGAGTTGGAATTGGCTTGCTGGAAATGGATTTACTAGGATCCACTGAGAAGGACACAGCATGATTTCAATTAATTCATGAGATAACACCAGACAAAACTAAGTTGGGGGACATTCTATGTAATAATCAATTATTACTTATTAAAATGTCAATGTCATGAAAGACAAGAAAAGAATGAAGAACTGTCAAAAGCTAGAGGAGACCAAGAAGCCACAACAACTAAATGGACTGTGGGATCCTGGTTTGGATCTTAGAACAGAAGAAGTACTTTAAGGCAAACACTGGTGAAATTTGAAAAAATCTAGTCAAGAGTAATGTGCTAATGCTAACTTCCTTGTTTTGATAATTTCATCATGGTTATGTAAATTGTTAACATTAGAGGGAGCTAAGAGAAGCTGAGTGAACGGTATGTGTTAACTGTACTATTTTTTCCAACTTTCCTATAAGTCTAAAAATATTTTAATAATAAATAAATAAATTGTTGTTGTTGTTGTTGTTATATGCCCTATTTATTCTGTTTTCAATTATTATGTTTAGGAGTATCAGCTGTACTGGGTAGAATTTCTCTGATAATGTTATCAACTATGATCCCGAATTTGAAAACCAAGATAGCATTTTAAAGACAGTTTTTGTCAGCTTTCTCCCATAGACTATTTTGGGATATCCTGCTTTGCCTGCTATAATTTAAGAACACATTCTTTTTTTATATATTATATCTCCTACAGATTCCATTTTCATTTTAGCTTCTGGAGCTTGTTCTGCTATTCTTTTATACTCTTTTTTAATTACTTGAATCATAAAATCCAGTGCTAACTCTGTTAGAATGGGAATTAGATGATCAGGATTGGCAATCCAGTTTTATCACTTACAATCATGTTGGCTTTGGAAAGACATTTAGCCTCTGTCAATTGACTAATAACAGTGGTGGTGTCTAGTCCCATCTCTCCAAAAATTGCTATAGGAAGCTCTTTCCTCTGGATTCCTTGACATCATATTCTCTAGATTTTCCCTACCCCTCTGGCTTTTCTTTCCCAATATCTTATTTCTGTATCTACTGCTTAAATGCCAGTATTCTCAAGAGTTCTACCCTCTTTAATCATTTTTCAAATTTACTTTTGCTGCACCATTAAGTCATATCTCCTGGATTTAAATAATTAATATGCTAATGAATTTGGGATCATAGTTGATAACATTATCAGAGAAATTCTACCCAGTACAGCTGATACTGCCAAACATAATAATTTACACCTGTAATTTTAGATAATACTTATAAACTCCACATTTTTATATTCAAGTATCTTCTGGATATACACACTTGGACTGATTAAATTATAAGCATTTTAAGCAAAATATGTACTAAGGTAAAATCTTTATTGCGCTCAAAGCTTAACTTCTACAATATTTTAACTGCTTCACACACGGGATTGAGAAACTAATTAATAAAAACACCTATGGAATACAATTCAACTAGTAAAGCTACAGATAAATATTGACTATCATCAATGATATCTTCACCATATTGTTAACTTAAAAAAGCAAGTTACAAAGGACTATGTATAGTGCACTTTATGTGCCGAAAAATTGACTGCAACTCTCTCAGAATTACTTTAAATGGCAACCATAATCTAAAAAATAAATCCTAGCCCAAAAAAAAAATAAATAAATAAATAAGATTAAGATCTTGTTTGTGTCTCTGGCCACATCTGCCATCACTATTACACACATTCTCTCTCTCTTTCTTTCTCTTTCTCTCTCTCTCTCTCTTTCTGCGTGTGTGTGTGTGTGTGTGTGTGTGTGTGGTGTGTTTCCCCCACCAGGCCTCCTCCCTTCCTCCCTCCCTCTCTCTATGCTGAGAAGCTGGATTATTGGAAGAAGAGCATGGCATCAGGACTGGAGAAACACTCATTAAAAACCTGTGATATACAGATGACACAACATTGTTTTCTGAAAGTGAAGAGGACTTGAAGAACTTACTGATGAAGATCAAATACTACAGCTTCAGTACAGATGGCATCCTAACATAAAGAAAACAAAAATCATCACAACTTGATCAATAAGAAACATCATGATAAACAGAGAAAAGATTGAAGTTGTCAAGGATTTCATTTTACTTGGATTCACAATACACACCATGGAAGCAGCAATCAAGAAATCAAATGGTGTATTGCATTGGGCAAATCTGCTACAAAAGGCCTCTTTAAAGTGTTACAGAGCAAAGATGTCACTTAAGGTCCTCCTGACCCAAGCCATAGTATTTTCAATCACCTCATATGCATGTGAAAGCTGGACAATGAATAAGCAAGATCAAAGAAGATGCAATGTTTTGAATTATTGTGTTAGTGAAGAATATTGAAAATAGCTTGGACTGGCAGAGGAATGAACAAATCTGTCTTGGAAGAAGTACAGCCAGAATGCTCCTTAGAAGCTAGAATAATGAGACTCTCTCTCTCTGTGTCTTTCTTTCTCTCTCTATCCCTCACATACACACACACACACAAACACACACACACTTATCAATAGTGAAATACTCCCCATTTATGCTTCCACACATTTGTTTATGCAATTGTCTCTGCTTAGTATAGCTTTTCTCTCTTTGGTCACCTTTAAAAGCCTTATTTATTGGAGCCTACCTCCTCTGGTTCCTCGTGGGTACAATTAAGTGTTCTGGAATTCACATTCTTCTCAATGTTATCCATAATTTGTTATGATCCACAATACTTTTGTATAGTCAATAAAACATAAGTAAACATCTTTCTGGTATTCTTTGCTTTCAGCAAAGATCCATCTGACATCAGCAATGATATCCCTCATTTCACATTCCTCGTCTGAATCCAGCTTGCTTTTCTGAAAGTTCTCTGTCAATACACTGCTGCAATCGTTTTTGAGTTATCTTCAATAAAATTTTACTTGCATGTGATATTAATGATATTATTCCATAATTTTCACATTCTGTGGGATCACCTTTCTTTGGCATGGGTACAATTATAGATTTCTTCCAGTCAGTTGGCCAGGTAGCTAGCTGTCTTCCAAATCTCTTGGCATAGATGAGTGAGTGCCTCCAATGGGGCATCCATTTGTTGAAACATTTCAATGGGTATTCTATCAATTCCTGGAGCTTTGGTTTTCACCAATTCCTTCAGTGCAGCTTTGATTTCTTCTTTCAATACCATTGTTTCTTGATCATATGCCACCTCCTGAAATGGGTGAACATCGACCAGTTCTTTTTGGTATAGTGGCTCTGTGTATTCCTTCCATCTTCTTTTGATGTTTCCTGTACCATTCAATATATTGCCCATACAGTCTTTCAATATTGCAACTCGAGGCTGAATTTTTTCTTCAGTTCTTTCAGCTTGAGAAATGCCAAGGATGCTCTTCCCTTTTGGTTTTCTAACTCCAGGTATTTGCACATTTCATTATAATAATTGACTTTGTGTCTCTCCTGCTGAAATCTGTTCATCTCCTCTATCTTGTCATTTCTTCCATTTGCTTAAGCTACTCTTTTTTCAAGGGCAAGTTTCAGTCTCTTCTGACATCCATTTTGGTGTTTTCTTTCTTTCCTGTCTTTTTAATGATCTTTTCCTTTCTTCATGGATGATGTTCTTGATTTCATTCCATAATTCCTCTGGTTTTTCATAATTGGTGTTCAGTGTATCAAATCTATTCTTTAGATGATCTCTAAATCCAGAAGCCATATAATCAAGGTCATATTTTGTCTCTCATGGACTTCTTTTAATTGTCTTCAGCTTCAACTTGACCTTGCAGGAAGGGAGTGTGTCAAGGTCGTATCCTTTCACCATACTTATTAAATCTGTATGCTCAGGAAATAATCCAAGAAGCTGGGCTGGACTATATGAAGAAGAACGTGGCATCAGGATTGGAGGAAGACTCATTAACAACATGCAATATACTGACAACACAACTTTGCTTGCTGAAAGTAAGGGTGAGTTAGAGCACTTAGTGGTGAATATTAAAGACTACAGTCTGCATTATGGATTATACCACACTATAAAGAAAACAAAAATCCTCACACCTGGACTAATAAGCAGCATCACAATAAATGGAGAAAAGATTGAAGTTGTCAAAGACCTCATATTACTTGGTTCTACAATCAACACCAATGGAAGCAACAGTCAAGACATCAGACAACATATTGCATTGGAAAAATCTGTTGCCAAAGACCCCTTTCAAGTGCTGAGGAGCAAAGATGTCGTCTTGAAGACTAAGGTGTGCCTAATCCAAACCATAGTTATTTTCAATTGCCTCATATGCATGTGAGAGCTGGATAATGAATAAGGCAGACCGAAGCAGAGTTGATGATTTTGAGTTGTGGTGTTGGTGAAGAATACTGAAGGCACTGTGGACTGCTAAAGGAACTAACCAATCTGTCCTGGAAGAAGTACCAGAATGTTCCTTGGAAACGAGAATGGCCAGACTTCTCACTTACTTTGGTCATGTTGTCAGAAGGGATCATTCTCTGGAGCAGGATATCATGCTTGGTAAAGTGAAGGGTCAACAAAAAGAGGAAGGCCCTTAACAAGATGAATTGACACTGTGGCTGTAATGATAGGCTTAGGTATAGCAGGAATTGTCGGGCTGACACAGGAACTGGCAGTGTTTTATTCTGTTGGGTCGCTATGAGTTGGAGACGACCCCATGGCACCTAACAACAACAACAGCCTATTCTGGGAAGGGTTCTCTGACTCTGCTTTCCCCCAGTAGAATTTACTACTCTTTTTTCTATACTATTTCTATACCTTGTCTATATAGCTACTAATGAATATTATATGTCATAAAGATTACTTAAATAAGAGTTTTTCTTAAGAGAAAAAAAAAAAACCTCACTGCCATGGAGTCAGTTACAATTCATAGTGATCCCTTCTTGGGTTTCCAAGGCGGTATCTACAGAAGTAGATTGCTCAGTCTTCCTTCCAAGGAGTGACTGGTGGGTTTGAACCAACCTTCTGATTAGCAGTCAAATGCCTTAGGCACTACACCACCAGAGCTCCCTAAGAGAGTGTGGGTTTCTGATTCTGTAAAGCTGACTGATGGATCTTTTTTTACCCTCTGTCTATTTTAGTGATGCAGTCATATTAATCCCAGTAGAAATATTTTAGAATTGAAATTAGAGCACATATGAAAGCATGTAATATGACATACTTACTGTTTTTGTTATTGTTAGGTGCTGTTGAGTCGATTTTCAACTCATAGTGAGCTTATCTGTGGGTAGTAGCACTTCCCTATAGGTTTCATAGGCTATAATATTTATGATAGCATATCATCACATCTTGTCTTTTGTGGAGCACCAAGTGGATTTGAACTGCCAATATTTTGATTAGCAGCCAAGTGCTTAACCATCCCACTGAATGATCTATAATGAAATATGTAAGTATGATCAATATTTAAATTCATAGGATAACAAACTGACATTTTAAGTCAGCATTATGAAGAACAAATTCTTCAAAAGGGAGCTCTTTAACTAGAATAACATACTCTGAGAATGTAAGTCTTGCATCTAATAGTGAATAAATAAGATCTACTTAGACTAAGTGTCTATATATAACAATACAGGGAAAAAAAAAAAAGGGAAGGTCCTTATGACAGAACTTTATAAAGAATCAACAAAAGAATGTATTGGGAAAAATTTGAGCCAATCTCTGTAATGTGAACTTTATGATTTTACTACATGTCTTACATAACTTGAATTTCCCCAAGCGTTTATCAACCTGTGAGCACAAATCAAATCATAAGAATGGTAACAACTCAATAAACTGGCTCATATCTCCACTTAAGTAAAGAAGACTTTAATATACTTCTACCACCACCACCACGACCACCCCCCCCCCCAATTTACTACTGGGATTTCTGAGGGGCTGGTTCACATATATTCCAGTAAAACACATGGAGTGGAATAGCATGGAATAAAGAAATTAGGTTCTAATGTGAGCACTTAAGGCAAAAAAAGAGAAAAAGTTTAAAAAACAATACTTTTAGAAATCTTTTGTATCTTCCCTATCATCACATAGCTTTGTGTACACAACCCTCTATACATAGATTGTTGTAGTTAGTGTCATCGAGTTGGTTCTTATTCATAGTGACCCTGTGTACAACAGATTGAAACACTGCTCATTCCTGTCCATCCTTACAGTCCCTGCTATGCTTGAATGCATCATTGGAGCCACTGTGTCAATCCATCTCATTGAGGATCTTCCCCTTTCACAGTGACCCTCTACTTTAGCAAGCATCATATCCTTCTCCAGGGACTGGTCCCTGTTGACAAATGATCAAAGTATGTGAGATGAAGTCTGGCCATTCTCTCTTCTGAGGAAAATTTAGGCTATACTTCCGAGACAAATTTGTTCATTTTTCTGGCAGTCTATGGTGTTTTCAGTATTCTTCTCCAACACCACAGTTCAAATGCATCAATGCTTTTTCATTCATTGTCCAGCTTTCACATGCATATGAGGCTATTGAAAAGATAATGGATTGGGTCAGGAGTACCTTATTCTTCAAAGTGACAGCTTTGCTCTTTAATACTTTAAAGAGGTTGTTTGCAGTAGATTTGCCTAATAAAATATGTCCTCTGATTTCTTAACTGCTACTTGCATGGGCACTGATTGTGGATCCAAGTAAAATGAAATGCATGACAACTAAAATCTTTTCTCCATTTATCATGATGTTGCTTATTGGTCTAGTTGTGAAGATTTTTGTTTTCTTTAGGTTGAGGTGTAATCCATACTGAAAGTGGTTGTTGTTGTTGTTGTTTGCCGTCGAGTCGGCTCCGACTCATAGCGACCCCTCCTTGGGTTTCCAAGGCAGTATCACTACGGAAGTAGGATTGCCCAACCTTCCTTCCGAGGAGTGGCTGGTGGGTTTGAACCGCCAGCCGTCTGGTTAGCAGTCAAGTGCTTTTAGCCACTATGCTACCAGAGCTCCTAGTCTTTGATATTCATAATAAGTGCTTCAAATCTTCTTCATTTTCAGCAAGAATGTTGTGTCATCTGTATATCACAGGCTATTAATGAGTTTTCCTCCAATCCTGATGCCACATTCTTCTAAATATAGTCCAGTTGCTCAGATTATTTGCTCACTATACAAATTAAATGAATATGGTGAAAGGATACAACCTTGATACACATCTTTCTAGATTTTAAATCATTCAGTATCCCCTTGCTCTGTTTGAACGACAGCCTCTTTCTTTATGTACAGCTCCTTCATGAGCACAATTAAGTGTGCTGGAATCCCATTCTTCCCAATGTTTTCCATATTTTGTTATGGTCCACAGAGTTGAAAGTCTTTGTATAGTCAATAAAACACAGATAAATATCTTCCTGGTATTCTTTGCTTTCAACTAAGATCCATCTGACAATATCAATGATAGCCCTTGTTCCACATCTTCTTCTGAATCTGGCTTGAATTTCTGGCAGTTCCCAGTCAATATACTGCTGCAAAGGTTTTTGAATTGCCTTCAGCAAAATTTTACTTCCTTGTGATCTTAATTATATTGTTCAATAGTGTCTGCATTCTCTTGAATCACCTTTCTTTGGAATGGGCAGAAATATGGATCTCTTCTAGTCAGTTGGCCAGGTAGCTATCTTCCAAATTTCTTGGCATACACAAATAAGCATTTCCAATGTTGCATTTATTTGTTTTTTGAAACATCTCAACAGGTATTCTGTCTATTCCTGGAGCCTTGTTTTTCATCAATTCCTTTATTGCAGCTTGGACATCTTCCTCCAATATCATCAATTCTTGATCATATGCTACCTCCTGCAATGGTTGAATGTCGAAATACACTTTTTGGTACACTAACTCTATGTATTACTTCCATTTTCTTTTGATGCTTCCTGCATCCTTCAATATTTTGCCCATAGAATCCTTCAATATTGCAACTCAAGGCTTGAATTTTTTCTTCATGTCTTTCAGATTGAGAAATGCCAAACTTCCCTTTTGGTTTTCTAACTCCAGGTCTTTGCACATTTCTTTATACTTTACTTTGTCTTCTCAAGCCACCATTTGAAATCTACAGCTCAGCTTTTTTACTTCATAATTTCTTTCATTTTCTTTAGCGGCTCTCTGTTCAAGAGCAAGTTGCAAAGTCTCTTCTGACATACACTTTGTTCCTTTCTTCTTTTCCTGTCTTCTTAACAACGCTTTACTTTCTTCATGCATGATGTTCTTGATATCATTCCACAACTCGTCTGATCTTCTGTCAATGGTGTTCAATGCATCAAATCTATTTTTGAGATGGTCTCTAAATTCAGTTGGGATATAATCAACTTTGTATGCTGGCTCATGTGGACATGTTTTAATTTTCTTCAGCTTCAACTTCAACTTGCTTATGAGCAAATTGATGATCTGTTCCAGTCAGCCACTGGCCTTTTTCTGACTAATGATATTGAACTTCTCTATTGCTTCTTTCCAGAAATATAGTTTATTTGGTTCTTGTGTATTCCATCTGGCAAGGTCCATGTATATAGCTGCTGTTTATGTTGTTAAAAAGAGGCATTTGCAATGAATAAGTCACTGGTCTTGCAAAATTCTATCATCTGGTATTTGGTGTTATTTCTTTTACCAGGCTGTATTTTCCAACTACTGAGGCTTCTTTGTTTCCAACTTTCACATTCTAATCATCAGTAATTATCAGTGCATCTTGATTGCATGTTTGGTCAATATCAGACTGCAGAAGTTGGTAAAAATCTTCAGTTTCTTCATCTTTGGCTTTGGTGGTTGGTGCATAAATTTGAATAATAGTAGTTCTTTTGGTCCTTTGTTGTTGTTATGTGCCGTCGAGTCGGACCCGACTCATAGCGACCCCTCCTTGGGTTTCTGAGGCAGTATCTCTACAGAAGTAGATTGCCCCATCTTCCTTCCGAGGAGTGGCTGGTGGGTTTGAACTGCCAGCCTTCTGGTTAGCAGTCAAGTGCCTTAGGCACTATGCTACCAGAGCTCCCTTCGGTCCTTTAGTGTTGCTATAACAGAAATACCACAAGTGGATGGCTTTAACAAACAGGAATTTATTCTCTTACAATTTAGGAGGCTAGAATTCCGAGTTTAAACTGCCAGCTCTAAGGGCTGGGTGAAGGCCCCTCAACCTAGGGTTTCATCTCTGCCTCCTGTTCCAGGCTCACTACAGCTAGAGCCTTTTTCTTGCTCATGCAGCTGCTGGTTGGTGAGGGTGACAAACCCAAGATCAACAAGAAAAATTGAACTGTTGGAAGATTAACAAGAAATACAGCACACCAGTAGTTCAAATCCAGAAACAGTCTCAAGATTGGCAGACAACATGGCAGGCCACTGATGACTCAGCAAAAAGCAGGATCCAGATGTTCCAAGAAGTTAGAGACCTTTTTCAAAGCTTCTCTTTATATACTAGAAGCAGGTCATACCTTGAAAGCAGCTACTCAGCTGCTCACAGCAGATTTCACCATGGATTACCAATCTCCTCATGGGAAATAACTACATCCAGCTGCCCAGCCAGTCAAAACCACAGCCTAGCCAAGTTGACACACAACTTTAACTACCATGGTAGTATTAACTGGTCTTCCTTGTAAGTGTATAAATATTATCCCATCACTGACAGCGTTGTACTTCAGGATAGATCTTGAAATATTCCTTTTGACTCTGAATATGATGCCATAGTTTTTCAATTTATCATTCCCTGCATAATAGACCATATTGTTGTCTGATTCAAAACAGCCATTACCAGTCCAATTCAGCTCCCTAATTCCTAGGATATTGATCATTATGCAATCCATTTCATTTTTTATAAATTCCAATTTTTCTATATTCGTACTTTGTACATTCTACCTTCTGATTGTTAATGGATGTTTGCAGTTGTTTCCTCTCATTATGACTGTGCCACATCAACAAATGAAGGTCGTGAAAACTTTACTTCATCCACGTCACTAAGGTCGGTTGACTCTACTCTGAGGAGGTGGCTCATCCTCAATTGTATTTTGAGTGTCTCACAACCTGAGATGTTCATCTTCTGGCACTATGTCAACAGTCTTTCATTGTTATTCATAAGGTTTTCAGTGGCCAGATTTTTCAGAAATAGACTGCCACATCCTTTTTCCTGGTCTTTCTTAGTCTAGAAGTTCTTCTGAAACCTGTTCACCATGGACGACCCTGCTGGTATTTGAAATACTAGTGGCATAGCTCCCACTGCCACAGCAACACATTGCCACCACTTATGACAATCTGACAGAAGAATGGTAGATTTTACAAAGATTTTCACACAAATATTTAACATTTATTGTCATGTACAGTATGCAATTCCATAATGAGATTCTATTCAGAAATCGTCACTCAAATATTTCTCTGCTTGGAAAATATCAACAAATTAATGAAGATTCTATCCTGTTTGCTCTTTCTCTCACCATCATTGTCACTATCCTCTACAGATGACTTTCTCAGTCCATCTTCACTTTTTCTTAACCTCCAATTAATTATTTAACTTCTTCCTGAAGGCCTGGAGGGCTGTAAACTTGCCTGGTAGATGCTTGATTTCTTTATCCTTGATCAGGGAAACCCTTGAAATCCTTCTCCTGGTTTTTTTGTTGGTTTGTTTGTTTTGTTTTTTAAATAGGTTTCAAACTTACAATGACTATTGCCAATGCATTGCCTGTAGGCATATTGAATAGTATTAGAAGCAGAAGTGCTGACACTTGACACTATTTAAATTGTAATCCCCCCCCCAAAAAAAAAAAAAAAAAATAGTGGAATCCAGCTAGAGTAAATGCATGCATAATGTGGCCTTGCTTTTCACTGGGCTTTCCATATCAGTCTCCAACCTCTGCTTTCCCCACAAAAGAACTGGAAATAAGTCCCAATCACTGGGGCTGAGGGAATTCTCTCTCTACTAGTGAGGTCTGGATAATCTTTTAGGGGTCCCACAACAGTCTTTTCCTAGTTTCATTGTATTTTAAATGTAACTGTTCAAGACAGTCTGAGTGGTAAGTCTTTATCAATTGATTTCTGTGAAAGCTTTTACTTTCCTCAAACTAATCTGCAAAATCCTGACCATGACAGAAGCTCTTAAATTCTCTGCCTCTCTCCCCTGAGCTCAAATGGCTGCATTGGCTCCTCAGGGATTCAGGCTTCCTTGCGCTTTTATGGGGACTAGGAGGTCCTTTCCTGAGTCAGGAAGAGCTTACAGTGGATCCCATTTGGAAAGATTTTGAGACTTCCAGTGTTCCACCTTTGACCAGCCCTAGAGCAGAATTAACAGCTGAGAAGTATATTAGGAAAATTACTATTGAATCTTTTCTTCCCAGAATCAGGCAGATTATAAAATAATTTATAAAAAAAATTTGAAACGGCCTTCTCTGCATTCACCATGAATCTTTGTCACTGTCATGTCTCTTATCCTCCAAGCCCACTCAGAGTTGTATCCTAGGCTCCCATATATTTATTCTCTTTAGGTCATGATAAAATTTTGGATTTTGTTAAGAGTGTCCAGGGGCACTGTCTACTCTCCTGTGAACTTACTGGGTTTGTTTCTGCATGCCCACAGAACTGTGTGTTTCTTTCATTCAAAACAACTCATGTGAAAAAAACGGTTTGCCAGCTGTTATTGACTTCCAAAAATAACTATTTATTTGTGCTTTAATATATAAATATACTACCATTACTTATACCTCTGGGCACATTTTCAAAATTTAAAATACAAAAAAATAAGACAAATGATGCAGGCTCTTGTTTAAAAAAAGAAAACAAAGCAAACAAACAAAAAGAATATCATCTTTACACAGGGTAGCACCCTAAAGCAAATATCTAAACAAATGGATGTTGTACTGTGCCCCAAAAGAAATAGACACATTTCCTAAATCAGTACCACAAACTAGTTCAAGGGTACAAAACACTGAAAGGGAAATAATCTTGTAAGAACAACAATGATGGCACTGGAAACTGACATACAGATTCTGAGTTCTTTTCTATGTGTTCTGTCTCAAAAGCTCAATAGTACAAATACTCTTTAACAGATTACCTGGCACAAAGGAAACAGTAAATAAATTGCTTACTTTCAACATGTATACCATTACAATTCCCAACTCTATATATTTGCTCACCTAAACTGAGAGTGGGAGCTCTGGTAGCATAGTGGCTAAGGCACTTGACTGCTAACCAGAAGGCTGGCGGTTCAAACCCACCAGCCACTCCTCGGAAGGAAGGTTGGGCAA
>NW_006921789.1:4861915-4862951 GCF_000298275.1 Orycteropus afer afer
TAGTGATACTGCCTCGGAAACCCAAGGAGGGGTCGCTATGAGTCAGGGCTGACTCGACGGCACATAACAACAACAACAAACTGAGAGTATCTGATCCAATTTCTAACTCTCACCATCTATGACAACACTCACCCTCAAGGTGACAGCAATAATATTAACAGTAATGGTGTCAACCTATAATTCGTAGATCATTTTATAGATTTCAAACCACTTTACCTATATCATTTCACAGGAGCTCTGGTAGTGTAGTGCATAAGACACTTGACTACTAACCAGAAGGCTGGTGGTTCAAACCCACCATCCACTCCTCAGAAGGAAGAGGGGCAATATACTTCCATAGTGATACTGTCTTGGAAACCCAAGGAGGGGTAGCTATGAGTCGGGTCTGACTCGACGGAACATAACAACAACAACATATGATTTCACTATTTACAAACATACCCATATAAGACCTTCAGGGTATATGCATTATTATTATTATCATCTCCACTCTACAGATGGGTCATAGAATAATAGACATTAAAGCTTGAATTAGGTGACCCTTCCAAAGTCAAACATGCCATAAAGAAATAAGAAATATGGCTCCATTGCCAGAGTTTGGCCTTCACACTGGACCATGCAAACGATCCTTCTGCCTTTCCTTTTCTTTCACTACTTGGTGCTTAAGGAACCCTGATGACTCAATGCTTAAGCATTTGGCTGCTAGCCAAAATGTTGGAGATTCAAACCCACCGGCCACTACACAGGAGATTGTGGCAAACTGTTTCCATAAAGATATCGATTTGGAAACCTTGTGAGATGGTTCTACACTGGCCTATAGGGTCACTGTGGGTCAGAATTGACTCAATGGTGCAAAACAACAACTTGGTGTTTGAGTTATTCCACTTCAAGGAAGTTTTTCTAACATACTCATATTTTCTCACCTATCTGGTGTATTCATCCAATATTAGACAGTTTTCATCTATCTTCTCTTTTTTGTTTCATTTGGAGCCAAAAAATTAACCTGCTCAAGAATGATGTTGTTGTTGTTGTTGTT
>NW_006921789.1:4863631-4864911 GCF_000298275.1 Orycteropus afer afer
CTCACATGAGAAATGTTATGAAGTGAAATTCAACCTTAAAAAAAAAAAAAAATCAGGAGTTCCAGTAAGATGGTAGAATAGGCAAACTACACAGACCTTCATTAACAAAGAAAAGAAGAACCAGTTAACACAGGTTCAGAATATAATCCTGGAGCCCATAGCTTTGAAAGGAAGAATATAGAAGTGGATTAAACTCCAACTAGTAGAAGACCTGCATGAAAACACCAACAAAGGAGACATATGGAGCTGTGGACTGTTAGAAATCCTGACTTCATGGACAACTTGAATATTGCCAAGTGTTGTTAAGATCTAAGAATTAACCTAAAAGTCAGCCCTGCTAGCCAGGGGCTGCACAGAGTACTTCACTTGTGGCTGGTGAATAAAAGGGGAAGCAGCAAAGAGGGAAACAAATTGAGCCATGGACTTTCCACTGTCCAGAGGGCACAGCCATTTTGAATGTTTACAAGCAGTTGGACCATTTTGGATATTTAAAGCAACAGCATTCTCTCAGATTCCAGGGACCTAAGAATAGGCCCCACCTGCCGAGACCATAAGGTCATTCTGGACCCTGAGGACTGGAAAGGTGTGACATTCCCCTTGTTACTCATACACCACACCCCCTTGGTGAATGCAGGTGCAGCCATCCCTCACTCCCATCCACCTTCTGGGCCAGCAGAAATGCCATCCCATTCTGTGTGCTCTGATGGAGCCTGAGTGCCCTGCCCAGATTTTTTTTTTAAAGTTTATTTGTTTTTGTCTGTTTTAAAATTATTATTACTATTTTTCTTTTTTTGTCCTTTTTATTACTACTACTTCTTCCCTTCCCAGGTTCTAGTTTTCAGCTTTTTCTCTCTTCTCTTTTCCTGGTTCCCATTTTTTTTTCTTTCTTGTGGTTCTCCCTATTCTTTGTTTTTCTTTTTGCATTTTCCCCATTTTTTTATTCATTATTCTTCTACTCTCCCTCTTTTCTCTTATTCCCTACTTCCCAGATATTGCAGGGTTTTTGTTTTGCTCTTTTTTTCTTTCTTTCCTTTTTTTCTTAATTGATATTTCTTTTGGCTTTTTAAAGTATTTCTTTAAATATTTTCTCTCACTTATTGTGTGTCCTATATTTTTTCTTCTTCATCTTTCTTTTTTCTCTCTTTGGTGATAGTTCCTGTGTGTTTATGCAGTGTGTGTTTTTTGTCCTCTTGCTTTTAAATTTTTGATGGGTTTATAATTGTTGTTTTTGTCTAATTGAGTGGGAGACAGCAACCATGCCCATATGACCCAACCACACC
>NW_006921789.1:4875776-4877090 GCF_000298275.1 Orycteropus afer afer
GCTATGAGTTGGAAATGACTCGAAGGCACTTAACAACAACAACAACAACACTCATTCCAGGTCAAAACTCTCAGCAAAATAAGAATAGAAGGGACATTCCTCAACATAATAAAGGGCATATATGTAAAACAAACAGTCAATATTATCCTCAATGGAGAGAGACTGAAACCACTCCCCTTGCAAATAGGAACTCCCTTTGCAAGGATGACCTCTATCACCACTTTTATTCAATATTGTATTACAAGTCTTAGCCAGGGCAGTAAGGCAAGAAAGGGAAATCAAAGGCATCCAAAATGGTAAGGAAGTAAAACTTTCCCTATTTGCTGGTGATATTATTGTATCATAAAAAACCCTGAGAGACTCAGTAAAAAACTACTGGAACTAATTGAGAAATTTAGCACAATGGCAGGATACAAGATCAACATCCAAAAATCAATTAGCTTCCTCTACACCAGCAAAGAGATTGCTGAAAAGGAAATAAGGAAATTGACACCATTTACAATAGCTACCAAAAAAATTAAATGCTTGGGAATAAATGTTACCAGGAACACAAATATTTGTACAAAGAAAACTACAAAAGATTTTTCAAGAAGCCAGAAGAGATCTACATAAATGGAAGAACATACCATGCTCCTGAATGGGAAGACTGAACATTGTTAAAATGTCAATTCTGCCCAAAGCAATCTATACATTCAATGCAACCCCAATCCAGATCTCATCAACATTCTTTAAGGATACGAGAAAGTCAATCACTAACTTTATGTGGAAAGGAAGGAGGCCTCAGATAAGAAAAACACTATTGAAGAAGAACAACAAAGTAGGAAGTCACACTTCTGGATCTTAAAACCCACTATACAGATACAGTGGTCAAAACTGCCTGGTATTGGTACAATGACAGACACATAAACCATTGGAATAGAATTGAGAACCCAGAAATAGATCCATTGACCCATGGTCAACTGATCTTTGACAAAAGGCTGAAATCCATTAAATGGGGAAGAGATTGTTTAACAAATGATGCTGGCAAAGCTGGATATCCATTTGCAGAAAAATTGAACAAGATCTGTACCTCACACCATACATAAAAACTAACTCCAGATGGATCAAAGGCTTAAATATGAAACCTAAAATTATAAAATTCCTCAAGGAAAAACTAGGAGAAAATTTAGGGACTCTAATATATGGCTGAAGAACAAAGATGTCACCCTGAGGACTAACATGCGCCTGATAGAAGCCATGATAATTTCAATCTCCTCATATGCATGTGAGAGCTAGACAATGAATAAGGAAGACCAAAGAAGAGTTGATGCTTTT
>NW_006921789.1:4878270-4912030 GCF_000298275.1 Orycteropus afer afer
ATATACTCTAATAGGAGCTCTGGTAGCATAGTGCCTAAGGCACTTGACTGCTAACCAGAAGGCTGGCAATTCAAACCCACCAGCCACTCCTCAGAAGGAAGGTTGGGCAATCTATTTCAGTAGTGATACCACCTCGGACACCCAAGAAGGGGTCATTATAGTTGGGGCCAATTCAACAGCACCTAATAACAACATATCCTAAAGAAGTGAGAGCTGGGACAAGAGCACACCCATGTTCATCACAGCACTATTTACAATAGCAAAAAGATGGAAACAACTTAGGTGCCCATCAAAAGAAGAATGAATAACCAAACTATGGTACGTACACACACTGGGATACTATGCAACCCTAAAGAATAATGTAGAATCTGCAAAACACCACATAATGTGGACGAACTTCAAGGACATTATGCTGAGTGAAATAAGTCAATCACAGAAGGACAGATATTGTATTAGTCTGTTATTGTACAAAGTCAAGGAAAGTTTTCCATATGGAAGGAAATTTTCTTTTTTGGTTACCAGGGGTGGGAGAGGAGGGGAGGGAACACTGCTAGATAGGTAGAGATAAGTATTGATTTGGGTCAAGGGAAGGGGAGTGTACCAAATGTGACTGATCAACACAGTGGCATTGTGGAAGAGGAAGACATAGATTCGTAGGAGGTACGGACAACAAAGATGAACCCTTTTGCACATACAGTACTGCATTGTCAGTGATAGCAAACATTGATATATAAGTGGATAGATGAGTGGACAGACTGAATGATTAGATATGTCTATGCAGGAACTGTGCCCATGACCATGCATAGGGTTCACAGACAATGTTTCTGCAAGTGTATTTGTGTGTTCTATAAGAATTTCTAGGTATATAGTAGAGCTGACAAGGGACAAGGTTGTAGTCACTTCTTGGCCACAGCCCACTACCCAGAGGGAGCAAGTAGTTGGACCTGTGGACTTGGGACCATGGTCAGAAGGGACATCAAGATTAATTGACAAAACATACTATGCATTATTCCACATCTTACTTTGATGAGTAGTAACTGGGATCTTAAAAGCTTGCAAGCAGCCATCTAGATGCAACAATGGCTCTCTCCTTATCCAGAGTGAAGAAAACCAAAGACAAATGGAAACAATTAGTCCAACTGACTGGTATGCCATGCAATCCTCAGCCTATATGATTATGAGACCAGGAGAAGTAGATGGTGCCCAGCTACCAATGTCAAACACTGGAGGGAGATCTATGTAGGAAATCCTGGAGAGAGTGGGAGAACAATGTGGAACAAAACCCCAAATCATCTAAGAAAAGGGGGGAGGCAGGTTTGCTGGTCTGATAGAGCCTGGTGGAACTCCTGAGGCTATGGTCCCTAGCTGCCCTTCAGGTCTATAATTAAACCCACTCCTGTGGCTTCCAGGCATTTACATTATGTAGATACACTCCTTGGAGAGATCAATCATGAGAGAATAGAAAGACTGTGTCTGCACAAGGAAATAGCTTGGGGGGCAGGAGTGCATGGGAGGGAAAGACACAGGGAAGAGGTAACTATGGGGAGGAAGTAGAAGGAGAATTGTTGCATTATGGGAGATTATAGCCAATGTCATGAGACAAGGTGTATGTGAACTGTTCTATGGAAGATGAATTTGCTCTGTAAACTTTCACTCAAATCACAATAGAATTAAAAAAAAAAAAAAATCTGTTCAATCAACCTTTAAAGGATCTGTGACTTTCCCCTATGTCAAGTGATTCTCAGATTTTCCTGGGAAATGAGTGGAGATGTTTGAGTGGAACATCCTGCAATGCATAAGACAGCAAAAAATGTAACTACCTAAGAGTACGTGCTTTACAGAAGTACTAAAAATAAAACCTGCTTTCATTCAATTAGACAGTTCAAAAGTATTAAATGGCTTTACTCTTTTATTCAGTTTTATTTTATTTCATGATCATTTCAGCAAACTGTTTAAATGAGTGTGTGTAGACTTGCTTGAAAATCTAATAACAGATATACTTTAGTTCTATTGATAAATTCATTCTATGATGCAAAGAACCAGGTTATCATATTCAGGCCTGCCTGTAGAGCTCATCACTCTTTTCTTCATTATCTCCTTCTTTGCCTATGTTTCAGGTTCTTGAGGTTTTGTTGGACTATATTTTGTTGTCCCTTTTTTATCCTAGGACTTTCTTCTATCCAAGTAGATATCAGCACATGGTACAACTTTGTGCTCTGATTTCCTTCACTCCTTGAAAGAAAGGTTAGGCAATCTACTTCCATAGAGATACAACCTCAGAAACCCAAGGAGGGATTGCTATGTGTCAGATCTGACTTGATGGCAGTGAATTTGGTATTTTGGTTTAGGAAGTAATAGAAGTCTCAGAGTGGTGCAAATGACTAACACACAGAGCTGCTAAGCAAAATGTTGGCAGTTCAAGTCCACTCAGAGGTGCCTCAGCGGAAAGACCTGACCAAAAAAAAAAAAAGAATCTGCCATTGAAAATTCTATGAAACACAGTTCTACTCTGTACTCTGATGTTCATCGGGTTGTCATGAGTCAAAATTGACCCAATGGCAACTGGTTCAACCAGTTAGGGAATGTAACAATGGGGTAGGTTCTGGCTACTCTCTCCATAAGATGCTGTTTTGCTGTGAATGAAATTATTTTCTATTTTGTATATCCTTCTTTCCAACAGTTTTACAATTTATATTGGCTCTAGAAACAGCTGGTGTAAACTAGGGAAAGCAAAATTAAGCTCAGGACTGCCTGTTTGTGTACAGCCAGAATCTCCAGTAGGTTTTATCCCTTTTTAGAATGTCCTAAAATGACATTCAGGAGCTCTGGTGGCGTAGTGCCTAAGACATTTGACTGCTAACCAGAAGGCTGGTGGTTCAAAACCACTAGCCACCTCAGAAGAAAGTTTGGGCAATCTACTTTCATAGAGATACCACCTCAGAAATCCAAGGAGGGGGTGCTAAGTGTTGGATCCAACTCAATGGCAGTGAGTTTGGTTTGGTTTAGAAGATGACATTCTTCCTTTTCTCCTATCTTTTCCCACCATTTGAGACCACTAGTAGTTGGATAAAGCTTTATGACCCTTTGCAAGGTTAGAGAAACAGACATTCTAGATTTTTGCTCCTACAGAAAAGGTAAGGATGAACTCTGTTAGAGAGGAAATGCTCTAAGGCTGAGGTCTCAACTGTCCTTCAGGAGAGAGTGATCTGCAGTGTAATGAGGCAGGAGACAGTTTGCAGCAGGAAAATTTCCTAAAGAATGCCCCAGAATGAACCCTTTAAGAATAAGTGCTAAAGAAAGCTTCTCTGATGCCTATCAGCCCCCATCCATGCTCTTCAGAGAGGCAATGCAGAACATAATTTAATTTGATGGTGGCCTATGATTCCAGTCATTCTCCAGAGAAGAGTTACACTGTTGGCTTCAGGCCAAGCCCATTATTGTTTTATCATTATTTATTGTTTCCTTTAGCATCAGATATTAGTTCTTTCATCTGGAAAAGGAGAAAAGTCAGTTTTAGGCTTTTTTTTTTCTTTTTTTCTCAAGATTTATAGAACATGCTTCTATTGAAACCGACCCTGATCTGACACTAGGTCATCACATGGCCTGGAATATTACCATGTTTAAAGACTTAAATGCCTTCTATTCGGCCCTTGCCCTTTGGTTTTCCCTTAGGAATGGTGCTAATATTTCAATTTACTATTTTTCTGTAGTCACTGCCTTGGTTTAGACTTGCCCATTGTCTCTCAGAGGACTTCTACAATGATCTCCCACCTCCAGTCACCCTTAGACACATCCTATACAAAATTGCCAAGGTTCTGCCTCTAAACCACAGACTTGCCTATTCCACTCTCTACTTAACAGTCTAAATTGGCTATCCATTGCCCACAAGTTAAAACTCATACTCCTTTATGTCTGCTTCCTCCCTTCCTTGCACCTGCTCCAAACTCAGCATAACAATACTGTTGACATTTCCCACTGTTTCTCTTCCTAAACTCTGCACCTGTGTTCAAGCCATATGCTATACCTAGAATGCTCATTCACTGGTCTATGCCAAAAAATTTGGAAGACAGTTACCAGGCCAACAAACTGAAAGATATCCATATTTATGCACATTCCAAAGAAAGGTTATCCAACAGACTGTGAAAATTATTGAATACCATTAATAGCACACACACACACACACACACAAAATCTCACTGTGCAAGTAAAATTTTGCTGAAGATAATTCAAAAATGGTTGCAGAATTTTATTGACAGGGAACTACCAAAAATTAAAACCAGATTCTGAACAAGACATGGACTAAGGTTTATCATTATTATTGTCAGATGGATCTTGGATGTTTACCTGTGTTTTATTGACTATGCAAAGTCATTCAAGTGTGTAAATCATAACAAATTATGGATATCATTGGGAAGAATGGGAATTTCAGAACACTTAATTATGCTCATGAAGAATCTGTATCTAAACCAAGAAGCAGTCATGTAAACATATCAAGATACTGCATGATTTAAAATCAGGCAAGGGGTGTGTCAGGACATTTCTTCTTTAGAAGAAAGAATAGACTTATTCAATCTGTATGCTGAGCAAATAATACAAGAAACTGAACTATATGAAGAAGAATGTGGCATCAGGATTGGAGGAAGATTTATTAACAACCTGTGATATGCAGATGATACAACCTTGCTTGATGAAAGAGAACTTGAAGCACTCACTGATGAAGATCACTACATGAAGTCTATAGCATTCAGTATGGATTACACCCTCACATAAAGAAAACAAAAATCCTCACAACTGAACCAATAAACAGCATCATGATAAATGAGAAAATATTGCAGTTGTCAAGGATTTCATTCTACTTGGATCCACAATCAACAACTATGGAAGCAGCAATCAAGAAGTCAAATATTGCAGTGCACTGGGCAAATCTGCTGCACAAGACCTCTTTAAAGTGTTAAAGAGCTAAGATGTCACTTTGAAGACTAAGGAGCACCTGACTCTCAAACCATGGTGATTTCAGTTGCCCCATATACATGTGAAAGCTGGGCAATGAATAAGGAAGACCACAGAAGAATTTATGCATATGAATTGTGGTGGTGGAGAAGAAGAAGGAACACATCTGTCTTGGAAAAAGTACAGCCAGAATGCCCCTTATAAGCCAGAAGGGCCAGACTTCATCTCTCATACTTTAGTCACATTGTCAGAAGGGACCAATCCCTGGAGAAAGATATCATGCTTGTAAAGTACAGGGTCAGCAAAGACAGGGAAGACATTCAAGGAGATAGACTGACACAGTGGCTGCAATGATGGGCTCAAGCATAGGAATGATTGTGAGGATGGTACAGGACCAGACTGTGTTTCGTTCTGTTGTAGGTGGGGTCGCTGTGAATCAAGACCAACTCGATGGTACTTGACAACAACAACATTCACTGTGATATAAGTATTTGTGTGCAAATTTACTTCCTCATTAGACTTTAAGAAGGAACCTTGGTGGTATAAGGTTCAGCAATGGGCTGTTATTGTTGTTGTTGTTTGCCATAGAGTTGGACCTGACTCATAGCGACTCCTCCTGGGTTTCCGAGGCAGTATCACTACGGAAGTAGATTGCTCAATCTTCCTTCCGACAGCAGTGGGCTGCTAACCATAAAATTGGTGGTTCAAACTCATCACCCATTTTCTGGGGGAAAAAGACCTGGTAATCTGTTCATGTAAAGATTTCCACCTAGGAAACTCTAGGAGAAGTTCTACCCTGTCTGATAGGGTTACTGTGACAGTGAATCAAAATGGACTACAACAACAACAAAGACTTCAAGGAGGAAAAAATGACTTATTTTTCTTAGAATCCCTATCTGTGTGAAATGAATGAATGCATGAAGTATGCAAATCTGAGTCTAATATAAAACACTTACTTATACCTCCTGTTGTATCTAGATGGCCTTATCAGGGTCCTGGTTCATCAGATCATCCTGTTCATTCCAGAGAGCAAGTAGGGTTTAACTATCAAGGAAAAAATAGTGACATATTTCATAACCTGTGCCTAGAACACAGACTAGCACACACCCTGTCAGGCTTCCAGTACTGGAGGCTGTCTCTGCACTGACACGAGCCTGAGAAGTCACAGCTCAGTAAAGGCTTCTTCCTCTCATGCATACCAGATCAACAGTACCTGAAATTTTAAAACCAGAGATTCACTCTACCAAAAATTCTCTGAATATTCCCTAATGTCTACAAGACAAAGGCTACATTCTGATGCCTGGAACCCAAATCCTACCATAATCTATCACCAATATAATTTTCTGTTTTTTTTTTTTTTCTCTCTTCTTCTACACAAACCCTGTCTCCTCTCAGATTCCACATTAATACTTCTCAAATTCAGTGCCTTTGAGTGTGATAGTCCCTGATGCCCTCCTAAAAAAAAAAAAAAAAACAACAAAAAGAAAACCTCCCTTTTATCTCAGCCACTTAAAAACAAAGTAACCATTCTTCAGATCTTAACACAGAATTAGTTACAGTCAAAAGTTATTATTTTCTCCATTAATATCCTATAGCTTTTATGATCTACATTTCTTAACTAACATTACATACTTAGCATTTGCATAGTTCTTTATGATTATAAAAGTAACTTATGTTTCGGTTACTTTCTTCAAATATGGATATCAGGAGAACTTGTTTAGATGGAATGGTCAGGGAAAGCCTCACTGAAGAGGCGATCAGTGTGTAAAACAAAGCCTAAAATCCCAGATGTTGAGAAGGATCAGCAAAATGAAAAATTGAAAGAGGAATCACATACACAAATGCCCGCAGGTAGGAAAATTCTTATTGGCTTTGAGACTGAAATAAGCCACACCTGACCAGGGGATAATGAGAAAAGGATTGCAGAAGAAAACAGAGGGAAGCCTATTCAGACACTTGTGGGCCAAGGAGGAATTTGGATTTTATTTGAGGTAATTCATATTTTTTAAAAAGAGCACTGTGGGTGGTTTTTAGAAAATATGTAAGTCTACAAAAAGATGCTTCTTTTGTGTGTGTGAATTTGTTACTGCAGTTTTTAAAAATATATTCTCTTTAGTATTAGTGTGCATTATATTAAAAAAGATATATATTTTGCATCAATATTAATTCATCTAAAATTAATGGGACATATATGCATATGTTTTTGAGCTTTTTTATATACAGGAGGAAACAATTTCTGATAACTATAATGATAATATAGAAGGATTCTGTCATTAGAAGTCTCCAATAGACAAACTTCTAAAAAGTGCCTATACTCTTCCTTAAAAAATTGGAAATAGAAATATCATATGATCCAGCAATCCCACTACTAAGTACATATCCTAGAGAAATAAGAGCCATGACACAAACAGATACAAACATACCCAAGTTCATCACAGCATTATTCTCAACAGCAAAAAAAAAATGAAACTACCTAAGTGTCCAGCAACAGAAGAATGGATAAACAAACTATGGTACCTATGATGGAATACTACGCAACATTAATAAATAACGATTGAATCTGCAAAACACCTCATAACATGGATGAACCTAGAGGACATTTTGGGAACTCTGGTAGCATAGTGCCTAAGGCACTGACTGCTAACCAGAAGGTTGGCAGTTCAAACCCACCAGCCACTCCTTGGAAGGAAGATGGGGCAATCTACTTCCATAGTAATACTGCCTCGGAAACCCAAGGACAGGTCGTTATGAATCGGGTCCAACTTGATGGCACATAACAACAACAACAACAGAGGACATTTTGCTGAGTGAAATTAGCCAATCACAAATGAGCAAATATTGTATGAGACCACTATTGTAAAAAGTCAAGACAAAGTTTACACATAGAAAGAAACATTCTTTGAAGGTTACCAGGGATGCAAGGGAAAAGGAGGGTAAATCACTAATGGAAGAGTAGACGCATATTAACTTGAGTAAAGTAGGAGGTCAGCACAAAATCATCAAGGTGAGGGAGTTCACTGGGAGGAGCAGAGAAGTTAAAGGCAACAAAGGTAAATATGTTTTCACCAAATAAAACTTATTTTTAAAAAATGAAAAAAAAAAACAAGGTAAATACTATTACCTACTCAATCCTGTAATAACAGTAATAACAACAATCTATGAGCAAAACCATAGATAGATACACAAACTGAACAGAGTTGAAAAGGAAAATAAGACTACATTCATGACTGTATATATAGGTTTGACAGAGGATATTTCTACATAAGTATTTACATATGCGAAGTGAGAATGGCCAGACTTTATCTTACCTACTTTGGTCATGTTGTCAGAAGGGACCATTCTCTGGAGAAGGATGTTGTGTTAGACTGGGTTCTCTAGAGAAACAAAACCAGTAAAGCTGAGAGAGAGAGAGAGATTTATCTTAGGAAAATGGCTCACACACTTAAGAAGCTGGCAAGTCCAAAGTTCCTGGATCAAACGTCAAGCTGGAGGCTTTTCCACATCAAGCTGGAGGCTTTTCCTGACTCTTGCAGCCACAAGGGCTAAGGAGCTCAGAGCTGGCAGACAGTACACTGGCTGTTGACTCCAACAAATGACGAATAAGGGCTAAGGAGCTCAGAGCTGGCAGGCAGTACACTGGCTGTTGACTCCAACAAATGACGAATCCAAGATCTCCAGGCCGAATGGTGGATTGTTCACTCGTGGACAGTTGTAGGAAGCACAACAGAATCCCGATGCACAGCAGAATGTCTCCTCTCCCAAGATGTCCACAGATATACTGGAAGAAGGCCACACCCCTAGGGAAAGTCCCTTTCAACAGATTGGCCACTCAAAACATAGTCATCTGATCCCATCATGGAAACAACCACACCACAACAGCTCAAACCACACAGAATTGTGGTACAACCAAGTTGACACACAACTCCAACTATCACAGATGTCATGCTTGGTAAACAAAAATGGGGAAGGCTCTCAACAAGATGAATTGACACAGTGGCTGCAACAATGGGCTCGGATACAGTAGGGATTGTGAAGTTGACACAGGACCGGGTAGTGTTTTGTTCTGCTGTACATAGGGTCGCTATGAGTCAGAGATGACTTGATGGCATCTAACAACAACAACAACAATTTACATATGCTGTGAATAAATCCATAAATATAGTAAACCATTCAGAAACAAAGTTATGAAAACTTCTTAGCCATAACCAAACACCTTGAGGGAATGAGGCACTGTCTCTGGGGGCTCAGGACCATAGTCTCAGGGGATATCAGGGTCAATTGGCATAACATATTCCACAGAGACAATGTTCTACATCTTACTTTGGTGAGTAGCCACTAGGGTATTAAAATCTTGTGAGCAGCCATCTAAGGTACAACTATTGGTCTCTCCTCATCCAGGAAAGATAAAGAAAATCCAAGATGCATAGAATTAATTAATCCAAAGGAGTAATGGACCATGTGAACCCCAGCTTCCATGACCCTGAGAACAGAAGAAGTAGATGGTGGCCAGCTATGACTACCTACCACTCTGAAATGAATCACAATAAGAAATTCTGGATAGTGTGGGAAAACAATGTGGAACAAAACTCAAAAATTAAAGAAAAAAGACCAGACTTACTGGTCTGATCGAGACTGGTGAAACTCCCAAGACTATGGTCTTTAGAAACATTTCAAGTCTGGAAGTAAACTCACCCCCAAGGCTCAACTTTCAACCAAATGGCAGACCTATAAGGTGATCAGTAACACCGGGAGGAGGGGAGGTACTCACTCCTTAGCACAAGCAACCATACTAGATAAAAAGGGCAGTGTTTTCCCAGGGATAAAGCTTAGAAGGCAGAAAGAGATAAGAAAGAATGAGGAAAGGAAAAGGTAAACACAGGGAGGAAGTGGGAAGAGTGTTGTCACAAAACAAAATGTGCATGAACTGTTGAATGGAAAACCAATATGCTCTGTAAACTTTCACTCAAATTACAATAAAAAGTTAAAAATTAAAATAAATGAAAAATAAAAAGTGCCTATGCCAGTTACATAAATAAAATAGCTGAATATAAAGACCGTAAGATTATCCTTGAACTCTTGGGAGGGATCAATTTCTTGTTGTGAAAGGGAAAAGAGAGAACTTAAACAGGTTGAAAAGACAATCATGACACTGACTAATGGCAAGAAAAGAGGACCAATGGAGAACAATTAAAGAATCTGGGGTTAATTTAATTAACTAAGGGAGCTCTGGTAGCATAGTGGCTAAGGCACTTGACTGCTAACCAGAAGGCTGGCGGTTCAAACCCACCAGCCACTCCTCAGAAGAAAGATGAGGCAATCTACTTCCATAGTGTTACTGCCTCGGAAAACCAAGGAGGGGTCGCTATGAGTTGGGGCCTACTCGACGGCACATAACAACAACAACAAGGGAAGAGAAGATTAATACATTCCTGTGAGAATATTTAGAATTTCTATTCAGAGGACAAGGAACCCCGAAGGTGCAATGGTTAAGCGCTCAGCTGGTGGTTCGAATCCACTAGCCATTCAAAACCTGGCACTCTGCTCCCATAAAGGAAGCCTAGAAAATCCTATGGGGCAGTTCTACTCTGTCCTATAGGGTCACTACAAACTGGAATAAACTACACAGCATACATTAACAACATTCAAAAGATAAGGGTCTAGTTGGGTTGCATTAACACTGGAGAAACTAAAGCCAACAGACTAAAACTGCAAAAGATCCTATTTATTGCTACAAAAATCAAGAGTAAGTGAGGAAAGCAGAGCAATGTCCTTCTCTGGAGGTCTTTAAAATAGAATAGATTCTCATCAGTCTCATTTGAAAGGTTTAAGTGTGATCCTGCCTAAAGGCAAGGTGAAGAACAGAATGACATTTCAAGGTCCCAGCCAGCCAGCCTGATGAGACCACACAGCTGATTGTATGCTGTGGTTTTCTTTTGTTTACCCATATCTTATTGTTTTACACCACCATGTGGCCACACTGAGTAGAAATGCTATAAATTTTCAATCTGAGCATAGGCCTTGAGAAGTATCAATGGTATATTCTCATACTGTTATAATTGCACAGTCTGTTTAGAAATATTGTCTGTAAAATCACTTGATTTGAATATACCTTGATCCTTTTATGGTATTAATTTGGAAAACACTGGTACCTAGCTTATTAATAAGGATAAATTGAATTCTTTTATTATGAGTTTGCCATTCTATGGGAATAGGATTTGATTACCAATAAACTGAGTTCATAACATAAAAACCTTTATATGCATATATATTTTAAAGCCAGATGCTGACCCTTTTACATTTAGCATGACTATTGGTAAATTGGGAGCTCTGGTAGCATAGCGCCGAAGGCATTTGACTGCTAACCAGGAGGCTAGGGTTCAAACCCACCAACCACTCCTTGGAAGAAAGTTTGGGCAATCTTCTGTAGTGATACCTCCTCGATCTGACTCGACGGGACTGAGATTTTTTTTTTTTAAGGTAAATTAAAGGTGACTTCAGAAAGAATTTTGTAAAATGAACTCACAAGTATTAAGAATAAATAAATAAATACACCTTGTCACCATTGAGTTGATTCTAACTCATAGTAAAGTAGTAGGAAATTTGTTTGCAGGGAAACAATAACTGTTGACACAAAACTGAAGGCATCATGTTAAAAATAATTTTAGATACAGCACATTGGGCCGGGCTTTCTGTAAGCTTTTCTCTTTAATTTGTGTAATAAATACTACCAAACAAAACAAACTCACTGCTGTTGAATCAGATCTGACTTATAGTGACCACTACTTGGGTTTCCGAGATGGTATCACTATGGCAGTAGATTGCCCAATCTTCCTTCTGAGGAGTGGCTGATGAATTTGAACCACCAGCCTTCTGCTTAGCAGTCAAATGCCTTAGGCATTACACTACCAGCAACATCTATTATAATTTATGAAGCTCTCTTATGAGCTAAATGTTGCACTGGATCCCATATAGGACAAATTAAGTTGACAAAGCCCACCCTGAGACTCTATCAGCATACTGCCTCCACAACAAAAGCATTCTGTTAAACATGGAAAGTAGGATAGCCCCAAGGCCAGAGTTCTTGTGTTAGAATTCTAGCAAGGAATGGAGCTCTATAAGCCTCAGGCCCTTCTCTCTAATGTAGGGTTTAAATAATTTTTTGAATTTAAATAAATAAATAAATACAGTATTGTCATTAATAAGCTCAACAAATATTGTACGATTGGAATGCCAGACACTGCTGTAGGTGCTAGGGGTAGAGTAGTGAATAAAACAGATCAAGAAAAAAGCTTTACCCTCAGAGAGCTTCTTGTTGTTAAGAGACACTGAGTCTATTCCGTTCAGACTAATAGCAACCCCACTTGCAACAGAACAAAACACTGCTTAGTCCTGTGCCATTCTCACAATTGTTTCTATGTTTGAGCCCATTGTTGCAGCCTTTGTCAATCCATCTTGTTGAAGATCTTCCTCTTTTTCACTGACCCTCTACTTTACTAAGCACGGTGTCCTTCTCCAGGCACTGGTCTCTCCTGATAGCATGTCCAAAGTTCATGAGCCAAATCTCACCATCTTTGCTTCTAAGGAGCATTCCACCTATACTTCTTCCAAGATAGATTTATTCTTTCTTCCGGAAGTCCATGGTATATTCAATATTCTTTGCCAACACTATAATTCAACGGCATCAATTCTTCTTGATTTTCTTCATTCGTTGTCCAGCTATTGCATACATATGAGGCAATTTTTTTCAGCAGTAGATTACTTAGTCTTTCTTCCTAGTCCGTCTTACTCCGAAAGCTCTGCTGAAACCTATCCTTCATGGGTGATCCTGCTAACATTTGAAATACCTATGGCACAGTTTCCAGCATGACAGCAACACGCAAGCCACCACAGTATGACAAACTGATAGACAAGTAGTAGTCACAGAGCTTACAATGTAATAAAGAGTGAGAGAGTAAATATTTTATGTTTTAGAAGCGATAGGCTCTCTGTTGCAACTATTATTAGGCCCTGCCGTTGTAGCACATAAGCTATCATAAATCGTGCATAAAACCAAACTCACTGCCATCGAGGCCATTAAACCATACATAAATGGATGGCCATAGTTGTGTTCCATTAAAACTTTATTTACAAATTTTCTTTACAGAAAGAGGTGACAGACCATAGTTGGTCTACTGAACTACAGTCAAACAAGAAGCAATAGACATCACGAAAACTAACAAAATAAAGTAAATTTTGTTTTAGATGTTGGTAAGTACTATGGATGAAGTAAAGCAAAGAAGAACATAGTTAGTATTGAAGTTGTCAGGGTCATTGTCACTGAGAAACTGACACATGACAAAGACCTGAAAGAGGCAAGCAACAGAGTCAAGGGGATATCTAAGGAAAGAACATTCCAGAAGAGGGATTATCAAGGGCAAAATCCAAGAAGCAATAATGTGCCTGCTCTTTGTGAAGAACAGCAGAATAGACAGTTTGGCTGGAGCAGAGGGAGTTAAGGAAGCAATAGTAGGAAATGAGGTCAGAAAAGTAATATGTGGCCAGGTGATATAGAGCTTAAATTTCATTTTACACTGAAAGAAATCAGAGTTTTTAAGGTTTTAAGAACAGGAGCGACTTGCTCTGTTTAATTTTAATAGAATCATTCTGACTGCTCTGTTGAGAATGGAGTGATGAGGAAGCAGGTAGTCCAGTTTGGAGGCTATTGCATTAAACCAGGTGATAGATGATGAACCAGGTAGTAATGCTGGAGGTGGTAAGAAATGGTAGCATTCTGATATAGGTTAAAGGTAACCAGACCAGGATTTTATCTTGGTTTGGATAGATAATTGAAGAAATAGAGAGGAATATTGATGACTCCAAAGCCTTTTACCTAAGAAACCAAATCAATGGGGAATACTATTGGAGGTTGAGAGGGAGAGTAAGATGATTCTTAATTAAGGAAATGTTAAGTTTGAGACACCTATTAGGAAAGATGTTGAGAAAACAGGTTCTACTGGAAGTTTGGAGAATTGGGAAGAGGTTTGAACTCAAGGTATAAATGTAAGAATTCTCAACATATAGATTTAGTTAAAGCCATGAAGCTAGTGAGACCACCAAAGGAGTGAGTATAGAAAGAAAGGGAATATAGAAAGAAAGACCAAAGAATTGAGCCCTGGAGCACTCCAAATTAGAAGCCAGGGAATGAGAAGATAGAAACTAGCAAAGGGGAATGAAGAGAGCAACCAATAAGATAGGAAGGAAACTGGAAAGAGTAGGGTTGTAAAAGCCACATGGAAAAGTGTAGAACGGGAAGGGAAGGAGTTATTGCATCACTTGTGTCTGAGAGTACATGTAAAATGAAGATTGAAATTGAATCATTGCATTTAGCAACATGGAGACCATTAGTAGCATTGACAAGAGCTTTTTCAGAAAAGTGGTAGGAATGAGAGCCCTAGTAGAGTTGAGTTCAAGAAAGAATAGGAAGACAGAAATTAGAGTCAGGAAGTACAAACAGGTTTCTCAAGCAGTGATTTTGTAAAGAAAGGAAAACTACTTGAGGTAGATGTTACTGAAGAAAGGCTTTTTGAGGTGTGCTGTAATGGTAGGAACTCTGGTGGTGTAGTACCTAAAGCATTTGACTG
The DNA here is from genome assembly GCF_000298275.1 of Orycteropus afer afer. Classification (NCBI taxonomy): domain Eukaryota; kingdom Metazoa; phylum Chordata; class Mammalia; order Tubulidentata; family Orycteropodidae; genus Orycteropus; species Orycteropus afer. Next base: position 4,892,841 of record NW_006921789.1, read on the forward strand.
CTAATCAGAAGTCTGGCAGTTGAAACCCACCAGCCACTCCTTGGAAGAAAGACTGGGCAATCTACTTCCATAGTGATACCACCTCAGTAAACCAAGGAGGGTTTGGTGGTTGGTACATAAATTTGAATAATCATAGTATTAAATGGTCTTCCTTGTAGGCATATGGATATTATTCTATCACTGACAGCATTGCACTTCAGGAGATATCTTGAAACATCCTTTGAGATGGTGCATGTCATGCCATTCCTCTTCAAATTGTCATTCCCAGCTGCCAAAGGGGCAGGAAGGCTGCATCTTCCAACCTCCTCTAACCCCACAAGAGGAAGACAGAATCACCAGCAAGAGCTCAAGGCCTATTCCTGTGAGGTCAGACATGCTGCCTCACTCCACCCTTTCATCAACCCTAACACCAACTGTCCCTCCCTCAGCACCCACCACCTCTGTGCTCAGTTCAATAGTTCACTGCAGTGGCCACACAGAACTCAGATTATGGGGTTTATTAGGGAAGGACCAGGCTACAATTCAAGTTCAGGAAAAAGGCTCAGTCTTTCTTAGCCCACTGCCTCTCAACCAACAGTCTACACTGCACCAACATCATAGATCATATGATCATCTGATTCAAAATGGCCAAAACTGGTCAATTTCAGCTCACTAATACCTAGGATATCAATCTTTATGTGTTCCATTTCATTTTTGACAACTTCAAATTTCCCTAGATTCATACTTCGTACATTCCATGTTCCGATTATTAATGGATGTTTGCAGTTGTTTCTCCTCAAATTGAGTCATGCCACGTCAGCAAATGGAGGTCCCAAAAGCTTAACTTTATCCATATCATTAAGGTTGGTTCTACTCTGATGATGCAGCTTTTTCCCACTCGTATTATGAGTGCCTACCAATATAAGAGGCTGGTCTTCCTGCACTGTATTGGACAATGTTTCAGGGCTATTCATAAAGTTGCACAGTAATGTATCAGACAGTGTGTCTCTGCTATTCATAAGGTTTTCTCTGGCCAATTCTTTGAGAAGTGGATGGCCTCTTCCTTCCTCCTAGTCTGTCTCAGTCTGTAAGCTAGGTTGAAACCTGTGCACTATGTACAACACAGCTGGCATTTGAAACACTGGTGGCACAGCCTCAAGCCTCATAGCAACACACAAGCCACCACAGTACAAAAAAACTGACAGACAAGCTTTTCTCCCTTAGCTATTTGAAATTTCTCCACCCTCCCCTTACCTGCATCCTGCAACTTTGTCATCCCTGTCTTTTCTCCCCATTCCTGACTCTTGGCTGTGGGGCCTATCTCCCTCCTCTTACCTGGATCTTGCACCTCTGTCTCGTCCCTGGCTTTTGCCCCTCTTCCCATGCCTGTGGTGTTTAGTACTTAATAAAAACCCCAAACTGGCATGTGCTCAGCCTTTAATTGACAATTAAGAGACTTGCTGGGTGATGCAAATAGTTAAGCACCCATCTGCCTACCAGCCAAAAGGTTGGTAATTCAAACCCACCCAGGAGCATCTTGGAAAACAAGCTTGGAAGTCTGCTTTCTAAAGGTCACAGCCTTGAAAACCCTATGGAATAGTTCAGAAGGGGTCATCATGAGTCAGGCTCGACTTAGTGACAATTAACAACAGCAACAAGAAGCTAAGGTGATCTTACAGTTTTACTGCAACTTCAACATTCTGCCAATTATTGATACTAACTTGCATACCATAATGATAAGGTGTAGGCAGATGTAACTTTGAGACACAATGTCTGGCACCTAAAATATTGGTTTAAAGTTAAACAAAGATACCTGAGGAAGGGTGGGAAGAATGATGTTAAAGTCTGTTCATGCAGTGAGTCTGTCAGGTTCTGTATTGTACATGGTACTTGACTCATTGTAGATGCTCAACAGGTTAGTTTGTTAATTATCTTTGTTTCTTTATAAACACAGTGTAATGAGAGACCCTTTTCTCTTGCCTCAGAAATATCTCATGGTATAATGTTATTTCCACACTCTTTTAATAATCTTCCACTAAGTTTTACCAAGGAGGGGTCACTATGAGTCAGGTCCAATTCAACAGCACAAAACAACTACAACAAGTTTTACTGATTATAAAGGCTGAGATACAAGCCAGAACTATGATAAACCAAAAAAAAAAAACAAAAAACCTCACTGCCATGAAGTTGGATCCGACTCATAGCTACCCCTCCTTGGGTTTCTGAGGTGGCATCACTATGGAAGTAGATTGCCCAACCTTCCTTCTGAGGAGTGGCTGGTGGTTTTGGACCACCAGCCTTCTGGTTAGCAGTCAAATGCCTTAGGCACTATGCCACCAGAGCTCCTAGAAAATATATCTCAAACCATGCATCTTTATGATGCCATATTTAGCTATTTAATAGTTGTGTTCTTCTGCAGTTATAATAATTATGCTTGACTGAGGCATGATACGTAACAAATTTCAATTAATCTTAATTATTCATTTGTTTCAATATAAATTTGGAAATATGTTTCCTTGGAAAAAGACCTGAGCCCCTAAGTGTCATAAAATCATACTTGAGAATGTAGTAAACCATTTGATAGCATATTTTTACAGAAAATAAAAAAAAAACTTTCAAAAAACACTAATAAATATGCTGAAATTTCTAGTTTTATAATGACCTCAAACCCAAATAATCAAAAACAAAAATGCAATACAGTCCTAGAAACCCACTTTGGTGATTTATCTCTTGTTCTCTCACAATTATTCCAATCCAAGGATGGCAATCACTAACATTATAGTAAATCTTTCAGTTTAGCTTTTACTGAACTCAAACCACTGTGTCTTTAATCCAGAATTATTCTTTTACTTTTTTTTTCTGCATGTTTTGAAATTCTAAAGTTTCTTTCAAACACTTTACAGTAATTTTGGTGCAATGTGTTGCGTTGTCCCTGAAGAGAACACAATGGACTGAAATTATCTAGTGGGACCTGGGACTGAAATGTATGGAAGCTGGCATCTGATTAACAACAACAACAACAACAACAACAAAAACCCACAGCCCAGGAGTCAATTTCCACTTGTAGTAACCCTATAGGACAGAGTAGAACTGCCCCCATAAGGTTTTCAAAGCTGTAGATCTATACCAAAACATACTTCCTCATTTTTCTCCTGCAAGAGGCTAGTGGATTCAAACTACTCATCTTTTGGTTAGCAGCCAAATGTTTTAACCACTGTCCCACCAGAGCTTCTAGGCATGTGATTAAGGGCTAACTGATATACTAATACTCCCCGTAAGTCACTCAACCTAATAATTTATTTAACTCAACATTCAACAAACTCTTCTAACTCTAGCATACCATGTGTTGTTTAAAATAAAGTCTTATTGGAATGCAGCCAACTCTTTTGTTTACAGGTTATCTGTAGCTGCTTTAACAAAGTAGATTTAAGTAGTCACAGCAGAGACTGCATTTACTATCTGACCCTTTATATGAAAAAATTGGCAATCCTTCTTTTAACTAGTGGCTGTTGTCCTTGGCAACCAGTATCTTTTGAACCATGCCTACGGTAGGAGAAATGAAAGTTTTGAACCCATTTGTCACCTACGAATTCACAAAGTCTATAGATTCAGGTGGTGCAGTGCCTAAGGAAACTCACCATTACCTAGAAGTTTGGTGGTTCAAATCCACCCATAGCTTCACAGAAGGAAAATGGAGCAATCTACTTCCATAAAGATTTACCACCTTGGAAACCCAAAGAGGGTCGCTATGAGTCAGAATCACCTTGACAGCAGTGGGTTATTTTATAGATTTAGGTGTCTTGTACTTCGAGTAGGAGCTCCTTAGGCATTCTGTAGTGCCTAAGGCATTTGACTGCTAACCAGAAGACTGGTGGTTCAAACCACCAGCCACTCCTCAGAAGGAAGGTTTGGGCAATCTACTTCCGTAGTGATATGGCCTCGGAAACCCAAGGAGGGGTTGCTATGAGTCTGAGCCAGCTAGATGGCAATGAGTTTGGTTTGGTTTGGTACTTTGAATGAAATTTTTACATTTTCAATAATTTCTTAAATTCAGAATTTAATTAGTGAATTTCTTAGGTCACAAACATCTATATGTCATATAGACTTCTTTGTTCAGGTTGTCATGGCAGGAAAATGTTTCCAAATGTTTCTATCAAAATGCAAATGTTTTACAACAACAGTGAGATATATCTCACTCCAGCAATAATACCAAAGTTCAACAAGACAGAAAATAACAAATGATGGCAAGAGTGTGGAGAGATTGGAACTCTCATACACTGGGACTATAAAATGGTACAGCCAGTGTGGAAAATGGTATGGCATTTCCTTAAAAAAAAATTGAAAATAGAAATACTATTTGATCTGGCAATTCCATTACTAGGAATATATCCTAAAGAAGTGAAAGCCAGGACATGAATAGACATATTCATACCTATGTTCATCGCATCAAAATTCACCATAGCAAAGAGATGGAAACACCTAAATGGGCAGATGAATGTATAACCAAACTATAGTACATAAACACAACGGAATACTATGCAACATTAAAGAATAATAAAGAATGCACAAATCAACTCACAACATGGATGAATTTGGAGAACATTATGCCAAGTGAAATATGTCAGTCACAGAAGGACAAATATTTTATGAGTCTGTGATTATAAAAATTCAAGGAAAGGTTTACACAGGGAAGGAAATTCCCTTTTTCAGTTACCTGCATGGGAGGGAAGGGAGGGGGTTATTTCTAACTAGTTGGGGGCCACATGTTGATTTGGATGAGGGGTGGGGTAGTATGGCAAGAATGTATGACCAGCACAATGACAATGGGGAAAAGGAGGATACAGAAATGTACACAAATGTTATAGATAACAGAGGCAAATACTATTACATGCACAATACTGCATTACCAGTGGCAGCAAACACTAGGCCATGGGTAAATGCATAGACAGGTGAGAAGGTCAGGTAGGAGTTGGCAAACTGGAATATACCCAAGACCAAGGATAGATTTGGCTGAAGATAGTCTTTGTACTTCTGCTATAAAATTATCCACATACATTACAGAAGTAACAGAGGACAAGGTTGGAGTAGCTTCTCAGAGACAACCAAACACCCTGAGGGAGAGAATCACTGGGTCTACGGGCTCCGGACCATGGTCTCAGGGGACATCATGTTCAATTGGCACAAGATAATACATAAAGATCATGTTCTACATACTCTTTTGGTGAGTAGTGACTGGGCTCTTAAAAACTTTCAAGCCGTCATCTAAGATGCACTATTGGTCTCCCTTTGTCTGGAGCAAAGAAGAGTGAAGAAATTCAAAGTCATTTGCAAACAATAAGTCCAGGGATATGATGGACCACAGGGACCTCAGCCTTCATAGCTCTAAGACCAGAAGACCTAGATGGTATCCAGCTATCAATGCCAACCACTCAGAAAGGGATCAAATTTAGAGATTCTGGTTAAAGTGGGAGGAAAATTGTGGAACACAATTCAAAAACACAAAAATGACCAGAATTACTGGTTGGCTAGAGATTGGTAGAACCCCTGAGACTATGGCCTTTGGTTATTCTTTGGGCTTGGAAATGGAATCACATCCATGGACTAGCTCTCAGCCCAAAAGTAGAAAGATCTACAAGCAGAGTATCTGCCCCAGGGAGATGCACCAACCTACCCTAGGGAAATGCACCACTTAGATCAATCAGCCACAAGTTGTCAGAGGGGCAGTGTTCAGATAGAGGTAAAGCCAGACAAACAGGAGTGCATAGACAAGAAAGCTTCAGGGAAAGGAGTAGTGAAGAGGGGAGAGGGGAGGAGAGCTTTTCATAGTTGGGGATTGTAATCGGGGCAAAAAAAATGCAAATGTTTCAAATGTATTTTCATCTTTCTCTAATCCATATAATTTTTATAGCATTTTCTACCCCATACCTATATACATAACATCAAAATCTCCTATTTCTGATAGCAATAATAGTTGCAAACTTGAAAAATCAATACTGCTGAATTATACATGTAGAAGCTGCTGAATTGGTGAATGTTTTATTGTATATATTTTTACCACAATAAAGAAAATTTAAAATTTTTTAAAGAAAAGAAAATTTCCTATTTCTCATTATTTTGTCATAAAATTAAGACTTGGGAAGATATAAAAGAGTCTTAAAAGAGTAGTTATTATTATTATTTAGATTATTGTTATTTATTTTGAAATCTCAGTGAACAGTTTCTTTTCAATACTACCTAACCCTCCTCTCTCTCTCTCTATATATATATATAGATAGATAGATAGATAGATATAGATATAGATATAGATATGGCTGAATAATCCTCCAAATGGTGGTATTTGTTTCCATTGTTAATTTTTAAAGTCTTTATTTTTGTCTGTCCTCAGCAAGAATCTAAACATTTAATTCTTTCAACAGGGTGCTATAGTGAGCTTATAGCTGCTGTGCCTTAGATAGCCTGTACTAGGGAAGGAAAATTCCTAATTCAATTTACAATGATGTCAAGAAACAATGCATATCTGCAGGCAAAGATAAGAAAAACATTCAGGGATACACAGTGATAGCTCCACTTCAATAAATAAATTTTTGGTACTAGTGATTATGTACACAGGATTATTATATGTTTAATTGGCTAACGTGACAATTTGGAATTACTTGTAGTCACATTTAATTGGATTTGGAATCTCTAGAGAAAAGAAATATAGAGGCCTAGCAAAGAAACAGTCATAAAAGTAAACTGTTTTTCCAAAGGGTACTAAGCAATGAATTAATATCCATTGCACAATAGTTTTTAATATCCCCTCAGCTTAATAAGACTAATTCAGTGGTTATACTGACTAGATACCAAAACCAATTCAATTAGACACAAAGATTGAGGGAGTGGGAAAGTTAGTTGAAGTGGAGATTTTTTATTTTCAATTTTTAGGAAGCTAATTTAAACAAAGATGGGTAATCTTTAACTCAGCTAAGGCCTGAGATATGCTTAAATACCAGTATAATAGTTATCTATATACATGTGCTATCCACCACCCTTTGTCAGTTTGACAAACTGTGGTGGCTTGTGCGTTGCTATAATGCTGGAAGTTATGCCACTAATATTTCAAATACCAGCAGGGTTACCCATAGTGAATAGGTTTCAGGGAAGCTTCCAGACTAAGATAGGCTAGGAAGAAAGACCTGGTAATCTACCTCCAAACATTAGCCAATGAAAACCATATGGTTCATAAGAGAATATTATCTGATAATAGTGGTAGAAGATGAGCTGCCAGGGTTGGAAATACTCAAAATACACAGTGACAACAACAAAGGACTCCAGAATATCAATGACCATGTAGATGGCGCAGAACAGGGCAATGTTCGTTATCATGTACATGGAGTCGTCATGAGTCAGACAGCAACTAACAACATGTTCTATGCTAGGTTTGAAGCCATTTCAGAGTACATAAAATATACATTATAAATGTTTTGAAGCTTAATAAGAGGTAACCAAACGAAAGCATTCTCTTGTTTATTCTTATACTGTACAAACAGAAAACCATCCAGAAGAAAAATGACTTGTTGCTTCTCTCCTACAGTATTAGTTTAGCTCCAAACAAAACAACTTCTACATTCTAAAATATGCTTCATGCTTTGCTTAATATAAGTCTAGTAAAAATTATACATTGCAAAAACTTCTTATTCTATTCTTTCAAACCTATACATTTGTTTAAAAAAGAAAACTCTGTCCTTGTCCTTAGGAGTGCCATGATTGCTGACTACATGTTCTGGCTCTGTGGAGGAAGGGAGCAGTGTGTAAGCAAGCTCATCAAACTGTATTGGCAGGTAAAAATTGATGCCCCAACTAGGAAGGAGGAGTTCATCTCATTTTTAGAAACAAAATGAAGGATTGGTGCTTAAAAGACTGTTGAAAAGGTACCTCTGGGCATATCAATCAGAAGGACACTACGCAGTAGGAATGTACTTATAATGAAGTAGTTTTCTCAGACTAAATTTAAAGGCAAAACTCATGGTTGTTAACCCTTGGCCCACACTTCAGTTTTACAACTCCATATAAATTTTGGGCATCCCAAGAATTATTTTTCCAGGCACACTACTACAATAACATGATCGTTTAAAATCTGAACATTATATTTTCATAGATTCCTGTTGATCTGTGACCATTTAAAGCAGATTCTAGAAGTAATATCAATTATATATCATAAAAAATGGAAAGATTAGTTATATTTATAGGGTATCACCTAGTATTTAAAACAATTGACCAATTACAAACTGCATAATAAGAAGTCATACCATTAGTCAATTAGATGCCAAGAACAGAATCATAATTTATGAGAATTTTAAGGAGAACTTAGAATTTACTACTTTAATTTCCTTTTCAACAAATCTACTCCCCTATCCAGTTTAACAACTAACACCCCAAGTTAACAATAAGTTTCTGCTGATATATATCTAAGTCAAAGAACTCACCCCCAAGAAACAACATCCAATTTTCTGATTATTGAACTGTTTATTTCATTTAAAGTGACTTAGCACTTCTATCCAGTGATTCTCATTGGGGCCATGCAGAACAAAGGGAAACCTATTTCAAAATGGAAATCTTTCAAACCTTTGAAAATTGACTATAATAGTTACTGCCCTCCTCCAATCTTCTCCAGACTGTGTGGGTTTTTTTTTTCTTGTACTTCAATATAGTTTGATTTAACGAATTATGAACAAGCTAGAATAAAATCTACTAAAATAATAATAGGAAGGAAAGAAAGAACCATCGATTGCCTTTTTACCCTTTCTGATTTTTTCTAATTTTCCACTATTGTCTCTTGACCACTAGTTTTATGTCTCTCTCCCTCATATTATATCTTCATTGTGTCTCAATTTTCCCTCAAAATTAATCCTTACTCAATTAACAAACAATTCATTGGTTTCCACCTTCCTTGCAGATCTAATTTCCATCTTGAATCCAACAGTTGTATCAAATAACTTAGACGATAAACGGTCATTCTACCAACCAGGATACATATATGAACCCTACCATTGAGAACTTGGAAACCAGTACAAATACAACAAAATAAACTTTATAAATACCAATATTTAATAAAACATTGTCCCTACTAAGTCAAGAGAATCTTGAATATTGAAGGTCTTATCAAAATGACGGCACATAACAACAACAACAACATCAAAATATATTAGATAGTAAATTAGTAAGTTTATCATATAAAATTGCCAGTCATTTATATGGCTCCTTCTTAATATTTGGAGCTCAATTTGTCTATTACAGAAAAATAAAAAATTTGAATGAATTCTACTACACTTGAGACCTGTAATTATGAAGAAAGAAAGTTGCATTTTTACTGTCTTAATTTGACAATAATTTTAAGACTTTCCTAAGGGAATCTAGGGGAGTTCTGGTAGCATAGTGGCTAAGACACTTGCCTGCTAACCAGACGGCTGGCGGTTCAAACCCACCAGCCACTCCTCGGAAGGAAGGTTGGGCAATCCTACTTCCGTAGTGATACTGCCTCGGAAACCCAAGGAGGGGTCGCTATGAGTCGGGTTTGACTTGATGGCACATAACAACAACAACAACAACAAGGGAATCTAGAACCTGCAAACAGTAAACACTTGCTTATGGACATGTAACTAAAGAGTTGTAAAGAATCACTGCATGTAAAAAAATAAGCAAATAATTTGAGTTATGAATATACAGAAGGAAGAAGACTTTCAGTTTCCAGAGGCTTCTTGAGAGAGGTGGGAAAAGAGCTGAATCTTAAAATGTATAAAATTCAGAAGGCCTGACATGCCAGGTCTCCAATGATTGTTTGAGTTAATTTATTCATCCATTAAACAAATGTATGTTGAATACATATTATGCTTTCTACCTTGAACTAGAAGGAAGTAGATCCAATTTTGGTGCAACCTAAGCCAAGTTAAAAAAAAAAACAAAAAAAACACTTCCATCAAGTGGATTCCAACAACTCGTAGCAACCCCCCACTGAGTTTCCAAGGCTATAAATCTTTATGGTAGTAGATTGCCTCATCTTCCTCCTATGGAGCAGCTGATGGATTTGAACTGCCAGCCTTTTGGTTAGCAGCCAAATGCCTTACCCACTACACTACCAGAGCTCTTTTAAGCCAAGTCAAGTGTTTAATATTTTTTTAAATGAAACTATTTTTTTTTCTTTAGTTTTCAAAGAACATTAATATTCTTATATTATTTTTCATCTCAAACTAAGAAAATATATCTCCACTTAGCAGTATCTGCATATTTGCTCTACAGAAAGGAATTAAACAAACCCTGCTCTCTTGCTATTCTGCATTAACAAAACCAATGAAGAGAAAAAAAGACATTTCCCTTTGTATTCTTGTCCTTTATTTTGATGCAATTTGGTTTAGTAGAAAAGAACCTCTGTCCAGGAGTCAAATCTGATACAGTCCAAGTTCTAACACCAACTAGTTATCTAACCTAAAGCAATTTAATGTCTAGAGGAATTTCAACAATAAAATAAGAGATAACTGGCATAAAATGTTTGAGAATATCTATCTATTCATAAAGCCCATTTTAGCACTAAAATCTCATAGTATCCAAAATAGTTATCCAAAAATGAAGTCACAAATTTTAAGGGGGGGGGGGTGGAAAAAGAAGAAGGAATGTATTTTTTAATTGCATCATAAAGTCTGTGAACAAAACCCCTAGTCTAACCCTAACATTGGCACATCACTCCATTCTCTTAAGCCAGTTATGTACTTCCTTCAACTAACCAGCTTCTCTCCAATCTTGATTCATATGCATACAGCTTCACTCTGTTTTGGACTGCATTGTGTTCCAAAAAAATATGCTTTGAAATCCAAACCCTTGTACTTATAAATGTGACCTTGCTTGGAAACAGAGGTGTTCTTTTGTTATATTAATGAGGCCATACCAGGGTACAGTGGGTCCTAAACCTAATCATATCTGAATGGTAAAAACAACAGAGGAAGAAAAGAAAGTCAGATGACAGAGATACGTCTACAAGCCCCAGAACACTCAGCATTGCTGGCAGCTCCTAGAAGTTGAAATAGACAGGAGGACATCTGTCCCCTGCTCCCAGAGCCATGCCCCAAATTAAGACTTCTAGCCTCCTGAACAGTGAGAAAATAAATTTTTGTTATTTTTAAAAAGTATTTTTTTATTGTGATTTGGTTGAAAGTATACAGAACAAATTGGTTTTCCATTCAACAATTTCATACACATTTTGATCCGTGACATTGATTGCAATCCTCAGATTGTAGCAGCACTCTTCCAACTTCCTCCTTATATTTACTGTTTCCATACCTCCTTCTTTCCCATCCCTTCCTGACTTCTTAGCTTTGTCCCTCGGCAAATGCTGCTCTTTTGATCTCCTATGGTTGATTACTCTAAGGAGTGCATACCATCACCTTTGTATATATGCCTATCTACTGATTGGCTGAAAAGCTGAACTATGGAGGTGAGTTCAGTTCCAGGCCTGAAGGGTACCTAAAGGCCATAGTCATGGGCATTCCACCAGTCTCTATCAGACCAGTAACCCTGGCCTTTTTTATAATTTTGAGTTTTGTTCCACATTTTTCTCCCACTTTATCAAGAACTCCTACTATGATCCCTTTCAGAGCAGTCAGCAGTAGTTGTTGTTGTTGTTATGTGCCGTCGAGTCGGCCCCGACTCATAGCAACCCCTCCTTGGGTTTCTGAGGCAGTATCACTACGGAAGTAGGATTGCCCAACCTTCCTTCCGAGGAGTGGCTGGTGGGTTTGAAACGCCAGCTGTCTGGTTAGCAGGCAAGTGTCTTAGCCACTATGCTACCAGAACTCCCAAAAAATATGGCATGCTTCACGAATTTGCAGTAGTAGCAGGTACCATATAGCTCTTCTGGTCTCAGAACCATGGAAGTTGGGATTCACATGGTCCATTAGTCCTTTGGACTAATTGTTTCCTTGAGTGCTTGATTTTCTTCACTCTTCTTTGCTCTGTCTGGATAGAAGCTACCTTAGATGGCTACTCACAAGGTTTTAAGATCCCAGTCACTACTCACCAAAGAAGGATGTAGAACGTTTGCCTTGAGGACTACATTATGCCAATTGACCTTGGTGTCTATGGTCCTGAGACCCGAGGCCTAGCAACTCATTCCCTGAAGGTGTTTGGTTATCACTAAGAAGTTTTCATAGCTTTACCCCATATGCTCTAATATACTCATAGATATATTTGTAGCATATGTAAATGTGTGTGTAGAAATATCCTCTGTCAAACCTATATGTTCCTGGATGTAGTCCCATTCACCTTCCCACTCTGTTCACCTTTAGTGTCTATCTATCTATGCATTCCTACATTATTTTTATTACTCTTATTGCAGAATTCTGTCTATAATGGTATTTACCTCTGTTGCTTTTAACTCTTGTGCTCCTTCCAATGTCTTCATTCATGTTGATCATTTTATGTGGAAATTCTGCTTATTGTATATTGCCATTCCCTTCACCCAAGTTAATACTTGTCTACCCTCTCATTACTGGTTTACCCTCTCTTTCCCTCCCACCCCTGGTAACCTTCAAAGAATGTTTCTTTCTTTGTGTAAACTTTCGTTTGACTTTTTACAATAGTGGTCTCATACAATATTTGTCTTTTTGTGATTGTCTAATTTCACCCAGTGTAATGTCCTCTGTTGTTGTTGTTGTTATGTACTGTCAAGTCGGACCCAACTCATAGCAACCCTTCCTGGGGTTTCTGAGGTGGTATCACTATGGAAGTAGATTGTCCAACCTTCCTTCCGAGGAGTGGCTGGTAGATTTGAACCACCAGCCTTCTGGTTAGCAGTCAAGTGCCTTAGGCACTATGCTACCAGAGCTCAGGTGTAATGTCCTCTAGATTTATTTATATTATGAGGTGTTTCACAGATTCATCATTATTCTTTCACATTGCATAGTATTCCATTGTGTGTATGTACTAAAGTTTGATTATCCATGCATTCATCCATTAATGGAAACTTAAGTTGTTTCTATCTCTTTTGATATTCTGAATAATGCTGCACTGAACATGGTGTGCTTCTCTTGCAACTGTTATTTCTATAAGATATATACTGAGTAGTGGGGTTGCTGAATCATATGGTATTTCCATTTCCAATTTTTTAAGGAAACATCACACTATTTTCCACAGTGGTTTTACAATCCATTTTATAATCCCACCAGCTGTGTATATGGGTTCCAATCTTTCGACACATTCATCACCTCATAAACTTTTATTGTTTTCTGCATTTTTGTTTTTGTTTTTGAACTTTGCTATTAATGCTGTGGTGAGATAATATCTCATTGTTTATAGTTGCCTCTCTTTAATGGCTAATGATCACAAGTATTTCTTCTGTGTTTGTTGGTCATCTGAATATCTTCTTTGGTGCAGTGGCTGTTCAAGTCCTCTGCCCATTTTTAGTTGGATTATTTGTCTTATTGTTGTTGATGTGTTGAAGTTTTCTATCAATTTTAGAGATTAGCCCCTTCTCTGATATGTCACTGACAAAATATTTTTCCCAGTCTGGAGATTCTCTTTTTACTCTTTTGATAAAGTCTTCTGATGCACATAAATGTTTAATTTCTGGAGGTCCCAGATGTCTAGTTTTTCTTCTTCTGTGTGTGCATTTTTAGATACATTTGATGGTGTATTTATTCCATGTGTTAAGGTTTGTAAGTTTGCCCCTACTTTTTTTTTTATGATCTTTACAGTTTAGGTTTTATATTGGTCTTTGCTTAAGCTTAAATTAGTTTTTGTATATGGTGAGAGATATGGATCCTGTTTCATTTTCCCAGAAATGGATATCCAGTTTTCCATTTGTTAAAGACACTGACTTTTCCCCATTTATTGACTTTGACACTTTGTCAAAGATCAGCTGTCCATAAGTGGATAGACTGACTTCTGGGTTCTTAATTCTGTTGCATTGGTATAGTATCTGTCATTATGCCTATAGTAGGCTGTTTTGACTACTGTGCTGTATAGTAGGTTTTGAAAACAGGCAGTGTGAGGCCTCCTACTTTGTTGTTCTTCTTTAGTAGTGCTGTGCTTATCCATGGTCTCTTTCCTTTCCATATAAGATTGGTGACTAAATTTTCTGTCTCTTTAAAGAATGATGATAGAATCTATACTGGGATTGCATAATATCTGTAGATTGCTTTGCATAGTACTGACATTTCACAATCTTAAATTTTCCTATGACCGTAGTGCCTTCTTTCATTTATTATTATCTAGTTCTGGTGGCATAGTTCCTAAGGCACTTGACTGCTAACCAGAAGGCTGGTGGTTGAAACCCACCAGCCACTCCTCAGACAGAGGGTTGGGCAATCTACTTCCGTACTGATACCACCCTGGAAACCCAAGGCGGGGTCGCTAGAGTTGGATCTGACTCTATGGCAGTGTGTTTGGGTTTTGATTTATTAGCCATTAGTTTTTTGCAAAGGTATTTTGTAGTCTTCTTTCTATAGGTATTTTGTTTCTCTGATTAGATATTTCATCTTTTGGATGGTTATTATAAATGGTATTGTTTTCCTGATTTCATTTGCAGAGTTCTTTTTGTTACTGTAGAGGATTTTTTTATGTTGATCATGTACCTTGCCAAATTGCCTAATTTTTCTATTAGTACCAATAGTTTTCTTATTCATTCTGGCATTTTCTTTATATAGTAACATATCAGGAGCTTTGATGGCATAGTGCCTATGGTTCAGTTTGTGTGTCAACTTGCCTGGGCCTGGTTGAGTGGCTAGGCAGTTGGTGGTAGTTATTCCCCATGATGAGACTGGCAATCACCTCCATGGTGGGATCTACCACAAGCAACTAAGTAGCTGCTTTGGGTATGTGCTCTGCTTCCCGTATAAGAAGCAGTTTTGGGAATGGTCTCTAGCTTGTGGCACCTTGAACCCTGCATGTAGCCGTGTCATTGTTCAGCAGCCTGCCATGCTCTGCCGACCTTGGAACTTACAATGGACTTGAATTAATGGCCTGCCATGTGGTTTGGTAACATCAGGACTGTGCCATTTTATTTATTGACCTTGGGCTTGTAAGCCTCAGTAGCCAGTAGCTGCCTGAGTGAAGAGATGCCACTAGCTTCAGTGGGCTGGGAGCAAGAGGCAGAGATGAAGCCCAAGGTCAAGGGGCTTTCACATAGCCCCTAGAGCCTGGCACTTTGAATTTGGACTTCTAACCTCCTGAACTGTAGGAAAATAAACTCCTGTTTGCTAAGGCCATCCCATTTGTGGTATATTCTTGTCAGAGCAGCACTGGGTAACCAGAACATATGCCTTTAATTTTGTTGAGAAATTTCTCTTCTATTCCTATTTTGCTGAGCATTTTTTGTCAAGAGTGGTCATGTGATTTTATCATATGCCTTTTCTGCAACAATTGATATGATCAGTTGTTTTATTTATGTGCTGGGTTACATTGATTGTTTTTCTAATGTTGAACTATCCATTCTTGATATGAATCCCACTTGGTAATGATGTACTGGGCTTTTGCTTTTGATATGCTGTTGGATTCTATTGGCTAATATTTTATTGATAATTTTTGCAACCATATTCATGAGGGATATTGGTCTATAATTTTCTATTTTAGTGGTGTCTTTGCCTGCTTTTGGTATCAGGGTAATGTTTGCTTTATAGAATGAGTTCAGGAGTATTCCATCCTTGTCTATGTTCTGAATAGTTTGAGTAGAATTAGTGTCAGCTCTTCTCTGAACATTTGGTAGCATTTGCCAATGAAGCTGTATGAGCCAGGCTTTATTTTGTTGGGAGTTTCTTATGACCTGTTCAATTTCTTCTTTTATGATGTGGCTGTTCAAATTTCTACCTCAGATTATGTTCATTTGGGTAGGAAGTTTCTAAAAGTTTATCCAAATCAAATTTGTTGGAGTACACTTCTTCATAGTATTCTGTTACTATACTTTTTATTTCTGTTGGTTCTTTTGTGACATTACCTATTTCATTTCTTATTCATATTATTTGCATTGTATAGTCTTTTCCTTTGTAAAATTTGCCAGTGATTTGTCAGTTGTATTAATCCTTTCAAAGAACCAACTTCTAGGTTATGAGTTCTTTCTAATTTTTTTTTCCTGTTTCCTGTCTCATTTATTTCTACATGATTCTGTATTATTTCCTGTCTTCCGGCAACAGTAGGCTTTTATTTGCTATTCTTTTCTAATTGTTGGAAATGTTTGGTTAAGGTGCTCATTTTTGTTCTTTCTTCTTTTTTGATGTATGTGTTTATTACTATAAATTGTTCTCTGAGCACTGCTTTTGCTATGTCCCAAAGATTTTTGTATGTGTGTTTTAATTCTTGTTTGATTGAAGGAATTATTTTATTTCAATTTTTAATTTCTTCTGTTACTCAATAGTTTTTAAGCAGGGTGTTACTCAGTATCCTTGTATTTGAATTTTTTCCTTGATCTTCCTGTTGTTGATTTCTAATTCTATAGCATTGTAATCTGAGAAGATTCTTTATAGTATTTCAGTGCTTTTAAAAATACTGAGGCATCTGTTGAAGCCTAACACATGGTTTATTCTGAAGAATGCCCTATGTACACTGAAAATGAATGTATATTGTGCTGCCCTTGCATGAGTGCTCTGTAAATGTCTATGAGGTTTAGTTGGTTGATTGCATTTTTAGATATCCTATAGCCAAAGTAGAATTGATGCATTTGAATTGTGGTGTTGGCAAAGAATATTGAAAATACCATGGACTGCCAGTAGAATAAAAAAATCTGTCTTAGAAGAAGTACTACTTGAATGCTCCTTAAATCAAGAATGGCTAAACTTTGTCTCATATTGTCAGACAGGACCAGTGCCTTGAAAGGATATCATACTTGGTAAAGTAGAGGGTCAGCAAAAAACAGGGAACATCCCAAAAGAGATGGATTGACCCAGTGGCTACAACTATGTGCTCAAGCATAACAAATGTTATGAGTATGGAACAAGACCAGGCAGTGTTTCGTTCTGTTGTACATGGGGTGGCTATGAGTTGGATCTGTCTTGATGGCATCTGACTACAACAATGTTGTTGTTGTTGCTGTTGTTGTTATGTGCCGTCGAGTCAGACCCGATTCATAGCGACACCTCCTTGGGTTTCCTAGGTAGTATCACTATGGAAATAGATTGCCCAACCTCCCTTCCGAGCAGTGGCTGGTGGGTTTGAACCGCCAGCCTTCTGGTTAGCAGTCAAGTGCCTTAGGCAATAAAATTGAGGAATAATTTTACTGAATATATAATTGTTTGTTGGCAATTATTTTTCTTTCAAGGTTTTATAAATGTCTTCTCATTCCCTTCTTGTCTTCATGGTGTCTGCTAAAGAAATCAGAGCTGAGTCTTATTGATTCTCCTTTGTAGGTAACTTTTTATTTTTCTCAAACTGCTTTCAGGATTCTTTTTGTCTTTGTCTTTGGAAAATTTGATCATGATATGTCTTGGTGATTTTCTTTGAGAATCTATCCTATTTGGAGTTCATGCATTTCTTCCCATATTTCATATTAGGGAAGTATGCTCCCAAAAAACCTTTGACAATTTTTTGTTGTACTCTTCCTGTTCTGGAATTTTGATCTTGTGCATGTTATTCCTCTTGATGATGTCTCACATAATTCTCAGGCTTTTTTCATTCATGTTTATGATTGTTCCTCTAAAATATTAAGAGATTTTCCTTAATTTCATTAATTTTGTCTTCTATTGTTCCAGTATTACTCCTTTGCCTTTCCAGTGCATGTATTTTCGATTTATGAAATTTTAGTATTAATCTTCTGTATTTCTTTTTCCTGTTTTTATATGGTTTCTAATTTTTCATTTTGTCAATTTGTTTTTGTACTATTTTCCTGAATTTTACCAGAATTTTTTCTGTGGTTTTCTTGATCTCTTCCATAAGCTGAAAGGACCAAGGTATAAATCTTCTAGATTCTTTTTCAAGTAGTTCCAATATTCAAGTAGTTCCTGAAGATTTTCTGGCCTTATATTTTTATCATTGTTTAAGCCATCTTGTCTTATTTTTTATGTGATTTGAAGTTATCTCTTTTCTCTGAGACATTGTGATGTTATTGTATTGATTTGGTGATTGTATGTTGGTTTGCTTCACCCTGATGTTTTGTTTTGTTTTGTTTAATATAGCCAGGAAATGAGGTAGGTGTGCTACTCTGGTTGCTAATTTGACAGCACTGGGGTGCCCAACACCTGTCTCCAGGTGAATTTTGTAGCAGATAAGAGTGGGACTGTGAGTCTCTGATCACTGGTCTGAGAGCAGTCTGGGTGGGTGTTGCCTACTGTCCATCATTGATCCAGTGGTGCTGGTTTGGATGATAGTGCTCATCCAATGGGTGGTGGCAGATGTGATGTGTATGGCTTGGAAGAGTCACAGTCAGAGCTGGGGGCAAAAATTTATATAGATGATAGATAGATAGACAGATAGGAAGGGGGAAAAGAAAGAAAACAAAGTGGATGAAGAGGGGAGACCTCTCTGATCACTGACATGGGTGCTGGTAAAGTCCTGGACTATCAGAGCCAGTTATTGGTTCCTGTTCCAATCAGAACTCTGTTTGCATTAATTCAAAATGGTCATGCTGTGCTGGTTGGCTGTTTACTACTCCATATTCCTCTTTTCTCATTGTTTTTGTTCAGTCTTTTCTTTTCATTAGTATTGGATCTACTTCTTTATCTTTTTATTTGATGCTTTGGGTTCCAGGATTGTCCTCCCTATCTTTTTCACTTGGTTTCTCAAGTCTTTGTTGTATAGGATCTGGATAATGAATCTGCTTAATTTTCCATATTAAATCTTCCTCCCTAAACTTCTGTTCTTTAAAGCCACTCACCTGTGACATTTCTGCTACAGTAGCACTAGATAACAAAGACACGCTGTAAACCTTGTTCTGTCCTGAATCAGAAGGGAGTTTTGGACATTGCCTGAGAATGCCCAGTCCATGCCATCTTTAGAGTTAGGGATACTTCACTATCCAATCCATTGTGGCAATTGCACTGTTTAACTTAAAAATGCCCCTAGTCACAGCTAGAGATTGTAGCTGCATGTATATTTGTCAACATCCATTAAAACTTCTGTCTATTCATCATCTTTATAAGTTAAAAAAGTTACTATATATCTTCCTCTTCAATCACATAAAAATTCTACAACTCTGGGTTGTTTTCTTTGTAGAAAGCATAAATATGAAATTTTCCAAATGTAAAAAACTGAGAACTAGT
>NW_006921789.1:4916065-4951501 GCF_000298275.1 Orycteropus afer afer
TCTGGAAAGAACAATCATGGGAGAAGGAAGGGCTGCTTATGCACAGGGAGACAGCTCAGGGGGCAGGAGGGTATGGAGGGATGGACACTGGGAAGTGGTACTATGGGGAGGAAGTTGGAGGGGAGCTGTTGCATTGTGGTAAACTGTGGTCAATGACATGAGACAAAGTATATGTAAACTGCTGTATAGAAAGTGAATTTGCTCTGTAAATCTTCACCCAAATCACAATAAATAAAAAAAAAGAAAAAAAGAACTCAGATGCAAAAGAACAAACTTTTGCTTTGATGAGCTCAAGAGCATCTTTCAATTGCATAAAGAATATATTTTTATTTCATCAACCCAGCAAGAAAAAAGCCATAAATCTGTACATTATATGACATCTCACACTGGGATGTATCACTCTGAATAAAGGTGTTTGCACATGTTATTTTATAATAGCATTACCTCTTCAGAGCTAGAGAGATTTGAAAATAACTTGTCACAACTTACTTGCATGCGTGCCTGTATAACCTGGTACAGTTTTCAGCCTTCCTCCTCCTCAAGAACACCTCAAGACCTCATCACAATTCTGAACTAATTAGCAAAACAGAAAGTTCATAGTCAGGCTGCTTGCAGACATGTATTTTGAAGCAGCTACCTTAAAGTACTTGTGTATTGTCGCTAATATTTATTTATAGAAGAACTTGAAAGTAAACTCTAGTCTACCTCCCAAATCTCTTGCCCCTTAGATCCAGAGCTAAATTTAAAAGTATCAGGGGAAAAGTAAAAAAACCTTCCCTTTTCTCCGCCCCCTCCCATTCCGGTTTTCTGGTCTTCAATTTCAGGCATGTTCCCAGACACACATTGTCATATGTATGAATTTATCTCCTGCAACATTAACAGAGCTCACCCTAGTCTGCATTCCTCCAGCAAATGGAGTGAGAAAAGGTGATAACAGCTAATTTTGTTGCAGAACTCCCATGAAATGAATGCAGAGGCAGCTCAGTAAACAGAGCAAGCTGCCTCATCATCTCATCTTCTTTAATTCTTTATTTGTTCTTCTTTCTCTCTCTCTCTTTCCTTTAGAGTAACAGATTCCTCTAGAATGTGATGCAATATATGAGTATCTATCTAGAAATAATACATACAAATACATTTATGGAAAAAATTCACTTACTATTTATCACATTTCATTGGAAATTGATCCCCTAAGCATAGTCAGCATTTACAGAGAATGACTGCTTTCTTACTCTTTGGGGAATCTTGTTCTAATTTTTCTGGAATAAGAAATTGAAATATTATATTTGATACCCCATCAAATTTTCATTGTTTCATTTCGAAGGCAATAAGGGCCAAAACCAGATTCATAAAGTCTCTTATGGCAAATATACTCAGAGCTCCTTCAGGTCACAGTATCTGATAAGCATAGGCACATATCAAGAAATACCAAAATTTTCTACTTGAATTCATGTTATAACATTTCCTTTGTCTTCAAGTCAATGAGGTCATCTTTGTTGTGTATAACATCAAGTTTACTGTGTCAGTAATTTGTTTCAATTTAAAGATTGTCTGGATGAAGACAATATGAGTTAAGCCAATTTGCCAAGTAGCTATAGATTTTTGTCCCTAGAAACTCTCCAGACTTTTATCAGTCTCAATGTTGGAAAATTCATATTTGACTCCAACTACCTCTTTCAAAAGGAAGCTCTGGTAGCGTAGTGCCTAAGGCACTTAACTGCTAATCAGAAGGCTGGCGATTCAAACCCACCAGCCACTCCTCAGAAGGAAGATGGGGCAATCTACTTCTGTGGTGATACTCCCTAGGAAACCCAAGGAGGCGTCGCTATGAGTCAGGTCTGACTCGACAGCACATAACAACAACAACAACCTCTTTTAAATTAGCCATTTAGTCACACAAACTCCTGATTTCCTCAGAAGCACCTCTAATACTGATTTCAGCATTTTAAATTAAAATATTTACCTCATTCATGTGGGTAAAAGCTCAGCCAGTATAAAGCAAGTCCTGGAATGAACTTTTCATTATCAAATTGTCCTGAGAAACAGCTTTACTTTTCTCTTTGTAGAAAATGTAAAGCATTAACTAAACTAAATCATTCTAAACCTCTTCTCTGCATTGCCAACAAACTTCTCCAGTAGGGCAGAACAACACAGTGTGCTCTTGAATCTTGACAAAGATTTTCAGGGGTGAAAAGGTATCGATTCAAGCTCTTGGCTGTAAGAAGTTGAGATTTTCACAGCAGCAGAAAGACCTCTTTTGGGATTGTTGGAAGGGCTACTGACACTAACACAGACCCATGTAGAAAACTTGACATGTGGAGTATCTCTCTTCAGTGAAATAGCAAAGACTGAGCATTGCCAACTTCCCAGGTCCTCCATCTGTGCAGAGAACACCAAGACTCCCCATCCGATTCAAGTTGTAATTGGCAATGAAATGTTCACTATCTCAAAGATATCAGTTGCCATATAGCTTTCAAAAGGGGCCTCAACAACAACAACAAAAAAGTGTGTGTGTGTCCTTGGTATAATTAGTCCACTCTCAAAGGACAAAACACAATTATCCCCCAACCACAGGAACAAGGAAAATGGTGCACAATCTGTGTGCTCCTAAAGCCTTTCTATAGACTTTAGGGATTCAAGGACCACAGGCTAAGACTTATGCAGTACTCCTTCACTTTGTATGATGCTAACTCTTGCAACAATCTCTTTTCTTTTGTAGTGTTGGGCATAGCAAGAATATTTACTGCTTCCCACACTCAAAGCCAAGAAAAGTACCCAGAATATTGGTGTCAGTTATACTGCCCCATAAATTACACTATGGTGATTCAAGCGCAAAAATTTTCTAACTCAGTGTGTCCAAACTCTAAGTAGTGGATACTTGTGTTTTCTGTTCTGAAAATGTATATGTCATTCATATTTATTAAAAAAATATATATTTATTGAGCACATACTAGTGGCTGTGTGTTAGAGATATAGCAGTGAACAAAATAGACATAAACCTGTCTTCAAGGAGCATACATTCTAGTAAAAATTCCTAGACTGTAGTCCTTAGATTAGATACCACTTCTTGTTAACATGTTCTTCTCCCAAGTGTCATAAAAGCACATTGTAAAAGGCAGCTAAATAAATATTTGTTAAATCAGCACCAGAAAAAAACAAACCTTTTGCCATTGCATCGATTCCAACTTCTAGTGAACCCCATTGGAATTCTGAGGCAGTAAATCTTTTCGGAAGTAGATTGCCCAGTCTTGCTTCTGCAGAGTAGCTGGTGGGTTTGAGCCACCAACCTTCTGGTTAACAGTCATATGCTTTAGGCACTGTGCTACCGGAGCTCCTTGTTAAATCAGTAAATTGACCAAATTAAATATTGGTATTACATGAAGCTCAAACCAATAATGTCTGACATGAGAGTATTTTGGTACAGTTGTTTTGTTAGCAATTAAAATTTTTAATGCTTATGTAAATTCAACAAGCATTTTTCTGTATGTGTGTGTGTGTGTTTAAGTTCACAATTGTTGGAAAGTTTTGTGCTTTATTTGGGTTGATGATTCATCAAATATTTGGAGAAGATTACAGATTTCCAGTAGAGCCTTTGGCTCACTGGTTTCTGTGCTCACTGGTGTCTCCATAGAAGTCCCAAGGTCTTGGCTATTAGCTGCTTCTTTCAAACATGGAAAGCTAGACAGTGGTAAACTAAGAGATGTTCATGCACTGACCAGAGACTGACAGGGGATAATTCGTCACTGAACAGAAGTTGATAACTTAAACCAATAATGAAAACAAACTTTTTCTTCTCCTCTTCTTTGTTTTATATATTGATATTGTAAAGTCATCTCAATATTAGTCATTTATATGGTTAAAAAAAAGTGATATGTGAAACTCAGAATAAATAAAAAATCTTCAGTGTGAAATTATAAGCAAAGTAAGGTCAAGGAACAAAAAACATTTATTATTATTATTATTTTAGCAAAATACCTACATTTTCTGGATAAGAAAAATATTTGCTCAAAAGATTTGCTTCAATGTGAATTTTTTTTCCACAGAAAAGAATAAAATAGAAATACCATATGAGCATTTCCCTTAATGTTGTATATTTAGAGCCTATTTATTTATGTATTTGGCCTTGTCAGGCAGAGAGTTTATAAAAAAAAATTGAGCAGGGAGTGTTTGAAAGCAGCTCAGGCCCTATAAATATTTAGATTAGATATAATTTGAGAACCAATAAAGCCACTCACCTAAAAATATTTCCCCTTCAACTTGTCGTGTATCATGCTTAAATTCTCAATATTTGGCATTGAGTCTCCAGTCAGGCAGATATCATATGCAAAAAGAAATCTATTTGAAATTACTTAACTCATTAATGGGTGGTTTCTGAACACAATTGTGGGGAACAGTTTATTTGAAATTTCTTAATATCTTTAGAAAGGAGAAAACAGAATCTTGAAGGAACAAATTAGAGGGAGAGGTAAGCTCTGATGATTACAAGAGACCAGAATGTTCTGAAATATAAGAAATGTAGACCAAACAGAAGGGCCTTATGAAGGCAATGGATAGCTGTGTTTAACTCCATAAAAGAAAGAAAGTAAAAGAAAATAGACAACGTGAATCAGTAGAAAGAAGTCTGGTCTGATATTCAAGAATATGAATTCTGGTTCCAATGCTAGAACTCAATTGTGGTTAAGTAATTTCATTTCTGTATTGCTCAGCTACTGCTACAATAATGTTGTGTAACAAACCACTGTAAATTTCAGTGGCTAATTACAACAGTAAGGCTTGGGTTTGACTGATTCAGTCTGGGCTTGACTGGGCTTAGCTCCAAGATGCAGGGAGGTCCAAATGTGTTCCATTGGTCTCCTATTTGGCCAATGGCCCTTCTGATGGCAAAAGGCAAAATTTCAAAATTTCAAACAGTATAAGAACATTTCATACCCCTGCTCACATCATGTTTGCTAACATCCTGTTAACCAAAGCAAGCTACATGGTCAAGCCCAAGAACAAAGGGTAGATCACTACATTGTGCCCTCTACAAAGCCATGACAAGTGGGGATATGATATTGTTACGTGATAAGAAAATTGAAGCAAACAATTCAATCTACCACAACTGCTGTATGCCTTATATGATGAGGAAATTGGCCCCTATCATTTGTTCTCAAACACTGGCCTAGTGACGGACTGCATCAGAGTCACTTGTGGAAACATTTAAAATACTAGATTTCCAGATTTGGGTTGGGTCTTGAAAGCTGTGTTTCTCTTCTGCTATCCTTGTTGTGCACAACCCCTGAGCTAAATCGTCTCTAAGCTTATTTCTAATTTATTATAATGATCAACTTAGCTTATCATATTATTTTTCTGGAATTATCTTATGTACAAAGATAGAGCATTAGGTGGCCTGCAAAAATGATGCTGCTTACCTGACATTACAATTGATGTAATTTATGTAGTCCAGATTCTTCCCTCAAGTCTTCCTACCCCATGGATGACCTCCAGTAAGTTAGATGACCTCCTGTTGCTTCCTGTTGCTAAAGGTTAGTAACTGCTATACCCTTCTCACCATGATGTAGGTCAGGTTTTCCTGCCTTCCCCCTCAAAACAAACTCCTTGTCTGTTTCAAGATCATTTCTTGAATTCAATGTAACATCTAGAAACCAATGATAATATTTTTAGTCACTTCCTTACAAAGAAATTTGTCCTTTAAGCTAGGCACTATTAAAATTTCCATTTTATGAATTTCCATAGTTTTCTATTAGAAGACAAGCTAAAGAGGAAGTGTCCAAATTGGGATGAGAGGTAAAAGAGAACTTCCTTTCCTGCATCTTGAAAAAGATAAATGTAGAAATGAATTTCCCATCTAATTATTCATTCCTGTTTATATATTCTTTAATGATATGTTTCCATGGTTACCAGCGTTGTTAAATGCTGCTTGTATTTCATTTTGCTTTGATGCTATTTGAGGTATAATGGCAATAGGAGAGGTTCACTCTTAAATGAAAGATATAATTGAGGCATGCATTTGATCCAAGGTTGAGTGTTCCTGTAAAGGAGATAGTGACCGTGACATTATTTGCTGGTTGTATAGTTTTGTGTAGTTGGTCTATTGCCTACTTCTTTTTTGTAAGTGTCCCAGGCATTAGTAAGAAAGAAAAGAACACGAGTGGAAGGAGGGAGAGAAGAACTTGAATCACACACATATACAAATTCATTCGTATATTTCAATGATATGTATTTAAAGTCCTTGGGTAGCACAAATGGTTTGTGCTTGCTGGAAACCATAAGGCTAAATGGTTCAAACCCACCCAGTGGCAACACAGTAGAAAAGGACGGGTAATCTGTTTCCTTTAAGGTTACGGCCAAGAAAACTCTATGGAGAAGTTCTGCTTTTTAAG
Organism: Orycteropus afer afer; assembly: GCF_000298275.1. Lineage (NCBI taxonomy): Eukaryota > Metazoa > Chordata > Mammalia > Tubulidentata > Orycteropodidae > Orycteropus > Orycteropus afer. Next base: position 4,922,446 of record NW_006921789.1, read on the forward strand.
ACATGGGATCATTGTGAGTCAGAATCAACTCAACACAAAACAACAACATGACTTACATTTAGTGTCATTGATTTGTCCAGGCTGTCAAGTTTATTTTTTTTACCTCCCATTTCTCTTTTCTTCCACATTGTCACTTCTCCTCCTCCCTACACATGCATGCCAAGAACAGAAGCCTTCTTTCAAAAACGGATAGAATATTCAATTTCTTCACCTCAGTGTGAATTTCAGTCAGAGTGCCACCTTCTCTGGAGATTTTTTGCTTTTGAATCCCTAACTTTTGCTGCTAAATAAATGGCTTTGTCACCTGCAATAGAAATGTCACTCATAAAGCTCATACTGGGATAAGAATTTAGAGCCAGGCATCCCTATCAGTGCCTCAGAATGTGTCCTACAAAAGTGAGTCGGCCTACTTCACTTACACATCACTTCTCTATCAGCAGGTTGATAACTCAAACATATTAGAAAATAAGGGGACCATACGAAACCAAAACCAAACTCACTGCCACTGTCAAGTTGATTCCGATTCATAGCAACCCCTCCTTGGGTTTCCAAGGCAGTATCTCAATGGAAGCAGATTATCCAGTCTTCCTTCCGAAGAGTGGCTGGTGGGTTTCATCCACCAGCCTTCTGGTTAGCAGGCAAATGCCTTAGGCACTATGCCACCAGAACTCCCAATGGTACCATATCAACAAGAAAATTAATCCTCAGCCATTCATGAGCACTACTTATTTTGTACCCTCCTTCAGAAAAGTATACAGTCAATCCTCAATATTTGCAGATTTTGTATGTGCAAAATTGCCTCTTCATTACAAGTTATTTGTAACCCCAAAATCAACTCTCCATAGCAGACTAAGCCCATTCATAATTGAGGTCCAACTAGGCAAGACTCTGCTTTTTTGTTTCAATGCTCAGACTGTCAATAGTGTCCTTTTCATAGTCTATTTAGTGTTACATTTTTGTGCTTTTTGTTGGTAATTTCGCTGTTTAAAATGGCCCCAAAGTGTAGTGATGAAATGTCTAATATCTCTAAGCACAAGAAGGCTGTGATGTGCCTTATGACGAAAATACATGTGTTAGATAAGTTTTATTCGGGCCTGAGCTGCTCTTGGCTGTGAGTTCAAGGTTAATGAATCAACAATATATATTAAGTAAGGTGTCTTTAAACAAAAACACACATAAAACCAGATTATATATTGATTGGTTGGTGAAATAGTATGGCCACAGGCTTACAGGTACTTAACCCTGCATTCCTCCTTAGGAATGCTAATCCAGTGTTCATAGCAACTTTATGAATTTAACTACCGCAAGTGGTGAGAATAGACTATAGATAGATAGATAGATAGATATAGATAGACAGATAGATAGATCTCTTTTACCTCTCATCTCAATATATATATATATATATATATATATATTCTATATATAGAATAGACTATATATACACATATATATTAAATAGCACTATTTTGGTTTTCTCAATAGGTGGAAGAGTGTTCACCATTTAAATGGAGTCAGATTTTTCATTTGTTTTTTTTTTCCCCCTCCTAAAAAGCTTTTTGAGTTTCTGAACATTTTTTAAAAGAAAAAAGTAACCTCTGAATTTCTTTCCATTTTCTCTTATTTGAAAATGATACAAGTTTTAGAGAGGTAAGGCAATTTGGGCCTTCTTTTACTTGAACAAGTTTAGGTCTATCCCTTTGATTCCCAGGAATCTTGTGGCTATTCTGCTAAATTCCCATGAGGTTATTTTATTTACATAGTAGCTTTGCTTTCCAGTTTAAATGTATAAGCATGTTGATAGCCTCTTTGTTTCTATATGCACCTAAAAATCAAGAATTGTTATGAGCAAAACCAAATTTAGAGGGCTTTACGGTTAATTTTTAAATATCCCATAGATTTTTATGGGTTATTGATTTACAAGCTTGCAGAGAAATTGAGGTCACATTTCTTTTAGCTGTTGGAGATGTGGAATAACTATTCCATGAAATCATGAAATTTTTTAAGCTGTGTTCACCCAGGTATAAGATAATCTGTAAAACTCAAAGCTTTTAATGTTTTAAAATATATTCAGCCATCCTTTTGATGATATTGCACATTAATTAAAAATAAATTCTCCTCTTTTCTTGAATTCATATGATTATATTTTTCTTATAAATTCTTGAAGACTGCCTACTCTACCTGTGCTTTAGATTCTACTGGCAGATTCATTTTCTTTTTCATGATAATTTCTCCTCCTTCAAATAATGAGACCTTAGCATTTCAAATGTCAACTTTTAACATGTGGTTTGACTTAGTTTTTCTCAGGATCATAAAATAACTGTTAAGCTAACCTATTTTTATCCAGGAAAGTAAAAGTGGTATTATACACAGTGCTGTCTAAATCAGGAACGAACAATCTGTGAAAGACAATGACCTCCAGAAAACCCTGAGTGGACTGCTTCAAGTCCACACCTGAAGGGATGGAAAACCCATTATAATTGGCTTGGAAAATCTTCATTTTTTTATTCTTCATCAGGTTGAGAGTTGGCCTCTGTAACATTAATATATTGGGCACAAATCAGAGACCAAATGGAGACTGGGTATGGATAAGTTGGAAGAATAGTGGCTAGTCTCTTGAAGACAGCATTTTCATTTATTTTAAAATCAATTGAAGTTGTGGTTTGCTGTTGTCACAGAGCCCATAGAAGTACAGGTATACAGTGTTTAACATCCATGATATATTCTGTGAAACAGGACATTATATGATTTGGACGTTGTGTGAACACCATATTAAAACTCTAGAGGAGAATAGCAATGAATGTCAATGAATCTTTGAAACATCTCACAGCATAGATGAATCTGGAGGACATTATGCTGAATGAAATAAGTCAATCACAAAAGGACAAATGTTGTATAAAGTCACTATTATAAAAATTCAAGAGAACATTTATATGCAAAAAGAAACACTCTGATGATTAGCAGGAATGGAAGAGAAAGTCACTAACTATAGAGTAGACATGTGTTAACTTTGGTGAAGGGAAAGACAATATACAATATGGAGGAAGTGAGCACAACATAACTAAGGCAAAAGGAAGACACTGAAATGTATGCAAGAGTGAAAGGCAACAGTGGTAAATAATATTACTTATACAATCCTGCAAAAACAGTAATGACAAACAATCATGTACAAGAGTAGATACATAGGTAGTTATGTAAGATGAACAGGTGTGGGAGGGCATATGGGAGTACACTCACATGCATATATAGATTTGGCAGCAGATATTCCTATGTATATATTTGTACATGCTGCAAATATACCCATGAATATAATAGAGCTCACAGGGACACAGTCAGAGAAACCTCTTAGCCATAACTAAATACCTCCCAGGACTGAGATACCGGTCTTGAGGGCTAGGGATCATAATCTTGAGAGATATCTAGGTCAATTGGTATAACACAGTTCATGTGACAGTGTTCTACATTTTACTTTGGAGAGTAGGACTGGGGTCTTAACAGCTTGTGAGTGGAATCTGAAGTGCAACTATTGGTCTCTTCCATCTGGAGCAAAGAAGAGTGAGAAAACCAAAGAAACTACTAGTCTGAAGGCCTAATGGACAACATGAACCATAACCTCCACTAACCTGAGACCAGAAAAACTAGATAGTGCCCAGCTACCACACCAACTGCTCTGGCTGGTATCATAATAGAAAGTATCAGATAGAGTGGAAGAAAAAGATAGAACAAAATTCAGTTAATAAAAATGAACAAATTTAATGGTCTGATAAAGATTGGGAGAACCTCTGAGACTATGGCCCTTAGATAACCTTCTAATTTAGAACTAAAGCTATTCCCAGAGATCACCTTTCAGCCATACAAAGGTTTTATAACATGAACAATAATGCCTGGAAGGAAAATAGTCCTCGGAACAAACAACTATATGAGACCAAAAGGGCAGCATTTGTCCAAAAGCAAAGTTTAGGAAATAGGAAAACTGGGCAAAAGACCAGGAACGCAAGGTGGAAAAGGGGTGAACGCTGATACGTTATAGGGATTTTAACCAATGTCATGGAACAATCTGTGTATAAATTAATGAACAGGAAAATAATTTGTTTTATATGCTTACATGTAAACCATAACAAAATATTAAAAACAAAACAAACAAACAAACAAAAAAAACCTCATGGGAGCCAGCTTCCAGTCATCTTCATTACCATTGCCATCGTTGCCACTGCTACTGCTGCTAAAGTTGCTGGCCAACCTGAGAAACTGGTGGCAGCAGCACAGCGGCAACAGAGCAAGAGGAAGCAAATGGGGAGGAGTGGAGTGCAGCCTGCCCCACCCACTGTTCCACTTTCCTGAGCAGCAGGAGCAGGCCAGCCCCATAGCCCTCCACCACTACTGCCACCACTGACCCTGCTACCACCACTGACCCTGCCTGTCCATCCGACAAAACCCCAGAACCCTCACCCATAGCCATGTTCTCAGCCTCACCTCCCTCTATCCCACCCGTAGTCTAGTGCTACAAGAATTTGGGTTTGGAGTCTTTGTAACTATTAAGGAGAAATAATAAACAAAAGGAGAGCAGCTTTCTCTTAAAAAAAAAAAAAATCTATGTGACCATGGACATGTATGTGGTAGGACATTATCCAAACAGACACTAGAAATTCATACATGTATAAATATATGTTACTGATATTGTTTGGTGCCATCAACTCAGTTCTGACTCAAAGCAAGCAACCCTTTGTACAGAACAAAGCACTGTCTGGCCCTGTTCCATCTTCACAATCATTGCTATGTTTCAGCCCATTTTTGTAGTCACGGATCCAACTTGACGGCAGTAAGTGAGTGGCAACCCTTCTCACTGAGGGTCTTATTATTATTATTTTTTTTGCTGACCCTCTACTTCACCAAGTATGACGTCTTTCTCCAGGGACTGCTCCCTTCTCATAACATGTCCAAAATATGTGCAATGAAGTCTCACCATCTTCACGTCTAAGGAACATTCAGATATATCTGTTTGTTCTTCTGGCAGTCCATGGTATATTCAATATTCTTTGCCAACATCATAATTCAAAGGCATCAATTCTTCTTCAATCTTCCTTAACAATTATCCAGCTTTTGCATGCATATGAGACAATTGAAAATACCATGGTTTGGGTCAGGCACATCTTAGTCTTCAAAGTGACACCTTTGGTCTCTAATACTTCAATCTTTTCTCTGTTTATCATGTTACTTATTGGTCCATATGTGAAGATTTTTGTTTTCTTTATGTGTATGTGTGTGCATGTGTAATTTTACCACATCTATTTCATTTCCCGCAGGTGCAATTATCTCCCCTTTGAGACAACTTGATTTTAGGATGAAATAATGGGAAAGCCATATAGGTGCTCACTTGCCCCGTAATATCATCCTCTTGCAACCTGTTGCTTTCTAAAATATAAAATCCTCTAAAAGGAACAACAGCTGGATTGAGATTAATTGCAGGAAATTAGAAAAATAAAAAAAAGAAAAAGAAAAGGCTAGAAATTATGGGGAAACCAGGACAAACTTTGAGTAATGGAATCTAGCACTATAAAGAAACTGTTGTATGTGGCATGTTCTTGTTGTTGTTATGTGCTGTGGAGTCGGACCTGACTCATAGTGACCCCTCCTTGGGTTTCCAAGTCCTCAGAAGGAAGGTTGGGCAATCTACTTCTGTAGTGATACTGCCTCGGCAACCCAGGAAGGGGTTGCTATGAGTCGGGTCCTACTCGACGGCACATAACAACAACAACAACAATCACTGTGGAAGTAGATTGCCCAACCTTCCTTCCGAGGAGTGGCTAGTGGGTTTGAACCACCAGCCTTCTGGTTAGCAGTCAAGTGCCCTAGGCGCTACACTACCAGAGCTCCTTGTATGTGGCACAGTAGTCCCTTTTACCAGATTCTGCAGAGACCATCATCCCTCCTTGATCAGTGCACAAACAAGGACATGGAGCAGCTTGCCTCCAAGATGAGCAGTTCACTTTTTGGAAGGCTCTAATTATAACTGGGAGCTCTGGTGGCGTAGTGCCTAAGGCATTTGACTGCTAACCAGAAGGCTGGAGGTTCAAACCCACCAGCCACTCCTCGGAAGGAAGGGTGGGCAATCTACTTCCACAGAGATACTGCCTCAGAAACTCAAGGAGGGGTCGCTGTGAGTCAGAGCCTACTCAACAGCAGTGAGTTTTTGTATTTTTTTTTCTAATTATAACTTTCCTCCCCTTGCTAAGGGTTACACCTGTGCCCACTGGAGCTCTGAAAGAACTAAGGTTTGGAATAGTAGTACTGAAAGGGACTGAAAAGATTATTTAAGAGTCAACGTAGCATAATGGTTAAGAACATGAGACTGACTAAATAGAACTAGTTCAGATCCCAGAGCTGTAGAACTATGGCATGTAGTAGATGTTCTATAAAGACTGAGTTTCCTGTTTCTAGACAAGGTTCCACATCTATAAAATTGGAGTAATAATGCCTACTTTTCAGTGTTATTTTAGAAATAAACAGACTAATCTATCTACAACACTTAGCCAATGCACAGTAAATTCTCATTCAATTAATAAATTAGTTCTACATATGAGCTAATCATAGGCTCACATGGGTGGAATACAAAAGGAAAAGTCAAGAATTCCCTTGAAGAAGTGTATGTCAGAGAAGAAGTTGAAAGAATTTGAGGATGTTTAATTTGGAGGCAAGACTTTGGTTGCTAGTTGGTGATAGTTCCTACAAACTCTAAGTCTTGTCTCCAAATTGTTGTTTTTAGGTGCCATCAAGTCAGTTCCAACTCACAGTAACACTATGTACAACAGAAGGAAACACTGCCTGCTCCTATGGCATCCTCCAATTGTTGCTATGCTTGAGCTCATCATTCCAGCCATGGTGTCAATCCTTCTCATTGAGGGTCTTTTCCTTTTTTGCCGACCTTCTACTTTACTAAGCATGATATTCTTTTCCAGAGCTTGGTCCATCTGATGTGACCATTCTTGACAAAGGAGAGATGAAATCTGGACATTTTTCCTTCTAAGGAGCATTATAGTTGTACTTCCTCCAAGACAGATTTGTTTATTCTTCTAGCAGTCCATGGTACATTCAATATTCTTTGCCAACACCACAACTCAAATGCGTCCATTCTTCTTCAGTTCTTTATTCATTTTCCAGCTCTCACATGCATATGAGGCAATTTAAAATGCCATGGCATGGGTTAGGTTCACTTTAGTCTTTAAAGTGACATCTTTGCTCTTTAACACTTTAAAGAGGTCTTTTGCAACATATTTCCCCATTGCAATATGTCGTTTGATTTCTTGACTGCTGTTTCCATGGGTCTCAGAATTACACATTTTCAAATTCTTTCAACTTCTCCAACATACACATCTTCAAGGGAATTCTTGGCTTTTCCTCTCAAAGTCATCTTGCATAGCTGCTCAAGAGATAAAACACATGCTAGCTGAAAAAGTCTGGGAAGCAGGTCACTCAGCTCTTGTCTCAAACCTGCCATTAATTAGCTGTGTGCATCAGCAAGCTATATGTCAATATAAGCCACCAGGTAAGAAAGATAATCAGAAAACAACATACAGTTAGGAAAAGGAATACCTCCCTTTGTATGACCAAATGAAGTATAGGCATGAATTACACAAGGACAAAGAAGGGTCCCAAACTGTGTTGACATTTACCACTGAACACAGAAGCTAAAGCTCATTAGCAATACCCAGTTGAGCTTATGAAATAATTGCAGGTAATGTACTTATTTATTCCTGTGATACCTTTTGGTGATTCATTTTAAGTCATCAAAAATAAAAGCTCTGTGGCATCCTAAAGAGTCTGGAGGCTGCTAAAACCCACACTTGTAACTCTGAGTTTCTATCAGCTGGTGTTTCTCTAATGTGCAAGCAGAAAATTATTCAGGGTCTTTAGAACAAGAGCATACTTTAAATTCTATTTATAAATTATATGTGCTCTGCTACTAAATGAGTTAGACCAACCCAAGCACATTATTATTTAAGCTCCCCTATCAAGAGCCTTTCATTTCATTTTTGTAAATTTTTCCTTTTGGGACAGACATGCTTTTTTGATTGCATGTCCTAAATTTAATAAGCCAATGGATAAAATAGTCTTATTTGCAGCCAGTAGGTATGAAAGATGAATATTCTGTTTTGTGCTAGGATCATTGTTGTGAAGACAAGTCCTGGTCTGGTTTTGGTTGGATGTGATTTGTTTGTTTCTATATTAATGTTATAGTCATCTCTATTTGTCCTTTGAGATAGGAATAAAGTAGCCATGGAAAAAGAAAAGGAAATTAATAGGTGACCCCATACTTCTAGAAATTTATAATCTAATTAGAAGGATGAAAGGTGTCTCGGTGCTCAGCAGATATACGTTCTTGTCTTCCTTCCACCTTTAATGTTGTGACTTCAGATGAATCACCAGAACTCACCAAGCTTCAGTTTCCTTAAAAAGTAAAGTTGAGTGATTGTAAAAAAAATTCTTAGTTTCTTTCCATCTCCATAGCTCCATGATGAGGGAATGGAAATATGATTTTGCTATAGAATATAAATGATGAAAAATTAATACAAGTTAAATTTTAAGCATTCAAAAATACCAAACCAAACCCATTGCCACTGAGTCAATTCCAATTCTGTAGTTGATAACTACCCTATAGAAATTATACAGTTAGTGTTGATGTTGTTGTTAGGTGCCATAGAGTCGATTCCAACTCTTAGAGACCTTACGTACAACAGAATAAAACACTGCCCAGTCCGGTGTCAGCTCCGCAATCCTTGCTATACCAGAGCCCATCATTGCAGACACTGTCCCAATCCATCTCATTGAGAGCTTTCCCCTTTTTTGTTGACCCTCCACTTTACCAAGCATGACATCCTTCTACAGGGAATGGTCCCTTCTGACAACATGGCCAAAGTAGGTGAGATGAAGTCTGGTCATTCTTGCTTCCAAGGAGCATTCCAGCACTTCTTCCAGGACAGATTTGTACTTTCACTATTCTTTGCATACACCGCAACTCAAAAACATCAACTCTTCTTTGGTTTTCCTTATTCATTGTCCAGATTTCACATGCATATGAGGCGATTGAAAATACCATGGCTTAGGTTCAGTGCACCATAGTCTTCAAAGAGATACCTTTGGTCTTTGGCACTTTAAAGAGGTCTTTTGCAGCAAATTGCCCCGTGCAGTATGTCGTCTGATGTCTTGACTGCAGCTTCCATTGGTGTTGATTGTGGAAACAAGTAATGTGAAATCTTTGACAACTTCAAACTTTTCTTCATTTATCAAGATGCTGCTTATTGGTCCAGTTGTGAGGAATTCCATTTTCTTTATGTTGAAGTGTAATCCATACTGCAGACTGTAGTCTTTAATCTTCATCAGTAAGTGCTTCAAGTCATCTTGACTTTCAGCAACCAAAGTTGTGTCACCTGCATATTGCAGGTTGTTAATGAGTCTTCCTCCAATCCTGATGCCATGCTCTATCATATCAAGGGTTTTGATTCCAGCCAATTTCAACATTTTTGTCCTTGTTATTTTTTTATCTAATATTAACATATTAACACCAAAAAAATGCATTTTTTCTGTTTTGGTACATCTCACTTATTCATTCATTTAAATATTTATTAAATGTCATCTATGTATACAATATTGTTGCTGATAAGTGCCACTGAGTTGGTTCCAACTCACAGCAACCTTATGTATAACAGAAAGAAACACTGCCTGGCCTCCTCGCAAACATTGTTGTTTGAGCCCATTGTGGCAGCCACTGTGTCAGTCCTTCTCCTTAAGGTCTTCCTCTTTTCTGCTGATCATCCTTTACCAAGCAGAACACCCTTTTCCAGGAATTGGTCCCTTCTGAAATCATGTTCAAAGTAAGTGAGACAAAGACTCACCATCCTGATTTCTAATAAGCATTGTGGCTATACTTCCTCCAGGACAGAATTGTTCGTTCTTTTGATAGTCCATGGTATATTCAATATTCTTCATCAACATCACAATTCAAATGAGTTAATTCTTCTCTGGTCTTCCTTTTTCATTGTCCAGCTTTCACACCTTTTCATATGAGGCAATCAAAAAGACTAGGGCTTGGGCCCAGCATATCTTAGTCCTCAAAATGACATCTTTCTTTTTTATCACCTTAAAGAGGCATTTTGCAGCAGATTTTCCCAATGCAATACACCATTTGATTTCTTGACTGCTGGTTCTATGATTGTTGATTCAAAGGGAATTAAATCCTTGATAATTTTAGTTTATTTTACAGTGTAGATGATGCCATGAATAATAAGATAAAAACTCTGTCCTCCATAAGCTTATAGTCTACTGAGGACAAGACATAAACATAAATAACTCAAGGTGGAGAACTGGACACCATAGGAGAGTTATTACTTGCATTTGGAGACATCAAGAAAGTTGCATTTGAACTAGAACTTGAAGAATTTAGACCAAAAGTGTTTTGGCACAAAAGCATAAATTTCCATCTACCTTTATTAAGCACAAAAATTTACTCCCTTTTCTACCACAAATATTTTTATTAAAGGGTAATCTAATAGGAGTATTCAAAGTAGCCTTAGACAGAAAAAAGAAAAGAAAATGACATATACGCAAAGAGATAGGAGCTATTCAACAAAATTTCCCAGTTTGTATAGGAGGCAAGGGGACAGTCTATGGACTCAATTCTTTTTGGAAGCACCTGGACAAAGCCAACTCCATTTCTTTTGATTGTCAATTTGGGTCACTCCTTGGTCAGCCTTGTCTCCTGAAGTTCTGGATTGGTGACAATTTCCTAATGCATTGGCCAGTTCTGGGTGTCCTAAATGGTGATGATAAAGTTATTTTTAAGCAGGTGTATAAATTATAGTTGTTTTTTTTTTTTTTTTTTTTTTGATCACAGGTAACACAAGCAACCAAAATTAACTTGGTCAACTTAAGTGAATAAGTTTATTGGAACCCTCACAATATAGAAAGGAAGATTAAGGAGATTAAAAAAAAAAAAAAAAGCCATCTGCCATAGAGTCAATTTTGACTCATAGCACAAAGTAGAACTGCCCCATAAGAGTTTAAAGGCTGAAAATCTTTACAGAAGCAGACAGTCTTGTCTTTCTCCTATGGAGTATGTGTTCGAACCACCAACCTTTTGGTTAGCAACCAAATGTTTTAACCACTACGTTACCAGAGCTCCCTTTCTGGTTTGTATTTACCAAAAATTTAAATAAAAGAAATCAATGCAGCTGTCAAGCATATTGGTTCAATTGATTATTCATTTTCAAGTCTTCCAAATGCAGTTGTATAGTGATAGGTTCCAAACCACTCTCCAAATATTCTTATATTTTAAGCCTTATCATAGGTGAATATGCCTTATAATGAAATCCTCATCAATTGCTAAATCTGCAAAAATAATATTTTTATTAAATTATGTTCCATATGTTCCATAGTGAACATCACTTGGAAGGAAGGTTGGGCAATCCTACTTCCGTAGTGATACTGCCTCGGAAACCCAAGGAGGGGTCGCTATGAGTCGGGGCTGACTCGACGGCATATAACAACAACAACAACATAGTGAACATCAATTTAATGAGACTTCAGGGTATTTTAAAAAACAAATGGAATAGGCTGTCATGTATAAAAGACATCAAATAGGATCCCCCACTACTTGTGTTCTAGTCCTAACTACCATTGATTGCCTAGATGTGTGACCTCCCCTCCCTCCATGGATCTCATTTTTGTCTCCTCTAAAATAAGGGACTCAGTAATTGGTTTTAAGATCCCTTCTAGTGTTAAATTTCTATTATGCTGGTGTATATTTAAATATTCTGCTTCAGTTTTGGAACTATCTCAGGCATTTTAATTTTGGATTTAAAAGTTGCAAAAGTACAGTGCAGAGATTATTTTTGTTCTAACATCTCTATACCCTTCCATTTTTCAACTCCCAAAATTATCCCCAATATGCTCTAAAAAACTTGATGGATATAACTTCGATTGCCCCTCTCAAGTAAATATATATATATATATATATTCCAAAAGTCTATACTATTCAAAAATAAAGCAAAACTAAAGTAAATTACATATTACAGAATTTAAAATGATACTGATATTTATTTATTATGGAAGTTTTTAAAATGGAAGAGTTCCTTAATAGAGAATCCAAAAGGCAATACAAATATCTGTTTTATCTTGATACAAATAACCTGCCTGCACAATTTTTGGCCATTTCAAAATAATGCTAATAAAAATTAAAATATCTTGATTTACACTGCATGAAGATATTTATAACTTTGATATCACTTGGTGGACAGACTTAATGGAAAAACTGCCAGGTATTACGTTTATTAGAAAAATAGCTTATAGTGAATGTTATTTCATAAAAGAACTCCCATAAATCCAAGATAGTATTTCAGCATTAAAATGTTGATCCTTATGAACTAGGCAAACAATAATCTATTATGTATTAATTCATAAAATTATGTTAATAAAACCATCATAAAATATCAATTCTGGCTATTACATAAACAATCCAGTAAATGGATTTACAGGAAACTCTCAAATAAGATATTTAGGAAACTCTGCTCTTTGGGTGAATTCTAAATTTCAAGAAAATATGAATCTTTCAAATTAAACCAATATACAGTTAAAGGAATTAACTTGGAAGAATATTGCTCACAAATATTGTTTTTTCGTTGTGTAGAAAAATTAGTCATTACTCACAGTTGTATTACTAATAACATAATAACAAAGATCCATAGTAGCCAATAAAAAAGACTAAAGTTTCCCATCTCAATCATTTATAACTTGCAGGTAAGCATTAGCACTGCTTTTCTTTGAATTTCATAATGTAAACTCTGAAAATAAAATAATGCAATCATAATATTCAATCACTAGTAATACCTACCTAGATGGATTTTATGAGGATTAAAGAAAAGAGCATCTATAAAAGCATTTCTTACACTACTAAATGAAAGGTTATCATTTTAAATATCATGTTGATTATGGATAGTTGCTCAGTCAGTTTTTATAATTGCTGTCAATAAGTTGTACATCTGTAAAAAGTTGAATTCGCAAAAATTGTATGATACATGTACTTATAATAATGACCAAAGAAAAGAGTAGCTGCTGGGGCTGCTTATGTACAATCAAAAACTTCATGGGATTTGCCTTCCTGATTGGGAGATTTAGGGTGGTGGTTTCATGAAACATCCCAGTTAATTGGCCTAAAAACATGTTTAGTGCTTCTGTTCTACCTCCTAGTTTTACATGCAGTTCCTGGGATCTTAAAAGCTTTCAAGCAGCCATCCAAGGCTCAACAATTGGTCTCTATTTACCTGGAACTAGATAAGGAGAGTCAGGAATAGGATGAGGGTATGGAATGTTTGCTAATTGCCTCCATAAACAATTGCCTCCTTTGCAATGAGAGCAGTCCTGGACAATGCCCAACTACAATTACTGAACATTTTATAGAAAATTCCATAGAAGAATCCTGATCAAAAGGAAGAAAATGCAGAACAAAATTTTAAGTTTTCATGGACTCCAGATATCTTGAGCCATAAAGATTAAATGAGCCCCTGAAACTATTACCCTGAGATAAAAACCATAAACCAAAAATATTTCCTGAAGTCTTCTTTTAAAAAACAAAAACCAAAACTTTTTATTGTGATTTAGGTGAAAGTTTACAAAGCAAATTGGTTTTCCATTCAACAATCAGACACATTTTGAATCAAGACATTGCTTGCAATCTGCACACTATAACAGCACTCTTCCACTTCCTCCCATTTGTTTTCTTATCCCTTCCTGCTTTCTGACCATTAGCCCTGGACAAATCCCTTTATCCCTGCCCTTTAAATCTCATTTTGTTGGTTATTCTAGGGACTGCATACCTCCCTGGTGTTATTGATCTATTTGGCTGGAAGTTGAGCCACTGGGGTGAATTCGATTCCAGGCTTGAAAGATATCTAAGGGCCATAGTCATGAGGGTTCCATTAGTCTCTATCAGACTATTAAGTCTGGTCTTTATTATTTTGAATTTTGTTCCACACTTTCTCCTACTCTATCCAGGACCTCCTATTGTGGTCCCTTTAATAGTGATCAGCAGTGGTAGCCAGGCACCGTCTAGTTCTTCAGGTCTCAAGGTCATGGAGGTTGAGTTTCACGTGATCCATTAGCCCTTTGGACTAATTTGTTTCATGTGTTTTTGATTATTTTCACTCTTCTTTGCCCTGGAGGGAAAGAGACCAATATTTGTACCTTAGATGGTCACTTATAAGCTTTTAAGACCGCAGTTGCTACTCACAAAAATAGGATGTAGAACATTTTCTTTGAAGACTCTTATGCCAGTTGACCTTGGTGTTGCCTGAAACTATGGTACTGAGCTCCAGGCCCAGCAACTCATTCACTCAAGGTATTTGGTTATGGCTAAGAAGCTCTGGTGGCGTAGCGCTTAAGGCATTTGACTGCTAACCAGAAGGCTGGTGGTTCAAACCCACCAGCCACTCCTCAGCAGGAAGGTTGGGCAATCTACTTCCATAGTGATACTGCCTTGGAAACCCAAGGAGGGGTTGCTGTGAATCAGATCTGACTCAATAGCAGTAAGTTTGTTTTTGGAAGAAGTTTTCATAACTTTGCCCCCAGTGTGCTCTATTATTATATCCATGGATGTGTTTGCAGCACATATAAATATGTATGTAGAAATATTTTCTTTTGACCCTATAGATATTTGTGGGTCTAGTCCCATTCACCTTTCACACCTGTTCAGCTTTCATGTCTATCTCTATATCCATTCATACATTATTATTGTTATTGCAGGATGGGGTACGTAATACTATTTACCTTTGTTGCCTTTAAATCATGCAGTCCTCCCAGAATTTATCTTCACCTTGATCATTTTAGGCTGACCCCCTCCTTACTGTATATGTCCCTTCACCCAAGTTAACATGTATCTACCTCTAGTTAGTGATTTACTCTCCTTTTCCCTCCCAACTCTGATAATCTTTAAAGAACGTTTCTTTCTGTGAGTAAACCTTTTCTTCACTTTTTATAGTAGCGGTATCACAATATTTGTCCTTCCGTGATTAACTAATTTCACTCAGCATAATGTCTCCAAGTTCATCCATGGTATGACGTGCTTCACAAACTCATCATTATTCTTTAACGTTGCTTAGTATTCCATTATCTGTATATACCATAGTTTGTTTATCCTTTCATTTGTTGATGGGCTTTTAGGCTATTTCCATCTTTTTTGCTTTTGTAAATAATATTACAATAAACATGGCTGTGCATATATCTGTTTGTGTTATAGATCTTATTTCCCTAGGATAGATACCTAGTAATGAGATTGCTGGATCATATGATATTTTTATTTCCAATTTTTCAAAGAAGCTTCATACAGTTTCCCATAGTGGTTACACCACTTTACAGTCCCACCAGCAGTATATGAGGATTCCATTCTCTCCACAGCCTCACCAGCATTTGTTGTTTTCTTTTTTCTGAA
Organism: Orycteropus afer afer; assembly: GCF_000298275.1. NCBI lineage: Eukaryota > Metazoa > Chordata > Mammalia > Tubulidentata > Orycteropodidae > Orycteropus > Orycteropus afer. The sequence continues at coordinate 4,937,918 of NW_006921789.1, forward strand.
CTTTGCTGTTAATGCTGGGTGAGATGATATATTTCATTTTTGTTTTGATAGGCACCTCTCTAATGGCTAATGATCACAAGAATTTATTTCTTCATATGCTTGTTAGCCACCTGAATGTCTTCTTTGGTGAGGTGTCTGTACATGTCTTTTGTCCATTTTTAATTGGATTGTTTGTCTTTTTGTTGTTGAGGTGGTGACATTTTCTATACATTTTAGAGATTAGTCCTTGGCTGGTATATTGTGCCAAAAAAAATTGTTCTCAGGCTGTAAGTTCTCTTTTTACTTTTTTTTTTTTTATGAAGTCTGTTGATGAATATAAATATTTAATTTTTAGGAGGGCCCAGTCATTTGGTATCTTCTACTGTTTGTGCATTTTTAATTATGATGGATAGTTATTTATGCCATGTATTAGGGCCCTTAAGTTTGCCCCTATTTTTTCTTTGATGATCTTTATACTTTAAGGTTTTACATTTAGGTCTTTGATCCATCTTGAGTTCATTTTTGTGTACATTGAGAGATATGGATCTGTTACATTTTTCTGCAAATGGATATCCAGTTTTGCTGCATCATTTGTTAAAGAGACTATCTCTTCTCCATTTAATGAGTTTCAGCCCTTTGTCAAAGATCAGCTGTCCATAGGTGGGTTGATTTACTTCTGGGTTCTTGATCCTGTTCCATTGTTCTAGCTAGTGTTTTTCATTGTACCAGTGTGTTGCTGTCTTGACTACCATGGCTATATAGTTGGTTTTGAGATCAGGTAATGTGAAGCCGCCTCCTTTGTTCTTTCTCTTTAGCAGTGCTTTGCTTATCCATGGTCTCTTTCCTTTCTATATAAAGTTGATGAGTAGTTTTTCCATCTCTTTGAAGAATGATGATGGTATCTGGATGGGATTGCATAATATCTGTAGATTTCTTTGGGCAATATTGACATTTTCACAATGTTAAGTATTACTGTCTATAAGCATGGTATATTCTTCCATTTATAAAAATCTCTTTTGATTTCTTGTAGTAGCATTGTTCAGTTTTTTTTTTGTATAGGTCTTTTGTGTCTCTGTTTGAAGTTATTTCTAAGTATCCCTGAAGTTTCTTAAAACCCAACAACAGTTTAGCTTAACTAGTAAACAATGTCTTGAGGATTGTGCTCTTTTAAGCACTATCTGTGTGGGATCAATTTGACAACTGCAACCTGAAAGATTAGATAAGAACTTGAGCGGGCAGTGAATTTGTATTAATAAGGGAGGAATGACTCAGAAAAGGAGGATGAGAACAGTTACACAACTGAAGTAAATAATCAGTGTCACATTGAATATAATTCAATGCTAAAATGGTATATGTTTTGCTGTGTATATTCTCAACAACAGCAAAATAAATGAAACTATTTTTAATACTGTTTTTCTTGACTTTTTATAATGCATAAGGCTTAGTAGATAAAATGGATTATGATAGAAATTTCCATTTTCATTTATTATTAATTGTGTATTAAGTCTGGGTAGACAAATTGCTACAACATCAACTGCAAAATCTCAGTAGCATAAAGTAATCAAAGTTCATTTCTTACAGGCTGTAGTCCAATGTGGGTGTACCTGGTTAGTTCTTCTCCAGTCAACAATGTGGTAACGAAACTGCTTCCATATGTGGCTCCATCTTACTTCATGTCTTGAAAGAACTCTTTCTTTGGCCAACTGATAGTGAAAGATCAGTGTCTAGCAGAGTTTTATGGGCCAGGCCTAGGAAAAGTGAATTATCACTTCCACCTGCATTCTACTGTCCAAATTCAGCTACATGACCACACTTAACTGCAAGGGAGACTGGGAAATGTCTGACCCTGTAATTTTCCAAAGATAAAAGTAAGCTATAACACTGGAGGCCCTACTTCTAAGTTCTATAAAATTAAAAATCTTTACATTCTTAGAAAAATCACTGAAGGTTCTCCAAACTTCAGTGAACTGGACTGGAAAATTCTTACAGTCCCTTCTAGATCTACTATTCTAAGAAAAGCACTTTACTGCAAGTATAGTCAACCCTAATATTGGGAGCATTAAAAGAACAATTTGATAATAATCTGTAATAATTTGGTCACAATGTCTAATTAGGAATGACAGGATTTCCACTGATTGAATCACTATCACCAGGCACAAAGATAGTGAGTTACAACTTGCACAAATCTTCCAGCAAAAAGAAAACAATTACATAACCCCATCATCCAAATGTTTGAAATTTACAGTTTCTTCCAGCTTTATTCTGGTCACCTTGAGTTTACTTAAAAATTCACCATGAAGAAACAACCCTCTTGGTTTAAAAGAAGGAGAGGAATTTTCTTTCTTTTATGCTATTTACCCATTTTCCCTCTTTTTTTTTTTTTTTTCCTTTTCCTCTTCTGTTGATGAAATATCTTGTATGTTATTGCTCCCATTTCCTATTTCTGATATAATCTCTCTTGCTTTACAGTTATCCTTGGCAGGTTGATTTTGGAATTGATAAAGTATTATGAACTAGTTTGTAGAGAAATGAGCTGCCCACATATACTCTTTGCTTATGTAACTGCAAAAAGGGCAGGGAGGCCACATGTTCTGACCTCCTCTAACCCCACAAGAGGAAGATAGAATCACCATCAATAGCCCAAGGCCTATTCCTACAAGGCCAGACATGCTGCCTCCCTCCAGCCTTTTCACCAACCGTTCCTCCCAAAGCACCCACCACCTCTCTCCTGGGTTTGATAATACGCTGCAGTGGCCACACAGAACTCACAGATTATGGGGTTTATTAGGGAAGCACCACAGGCTACAATTCAAGTTCAGGAAAAATGCTAGGTCTCTCTCCCAGCCCACCGTCCCTCAGCCAACAGTCTCTCACAGTCTTTTTCCCAGCAGTGCTGGTCCCTCAGTGTCTCACTCAGCAATGCATGTCTCTTGCGTCTCTTTCCCAGCAACACGTGTCTCAGGAGCACGTGTCTCTTTCAGCAGTACATCTTCCTCAACCAGCAGTCAGAGAGAGTTCTGCCTCTAGGAGGCCTCCTTTTGAGCTTGGCAGAGTGGCCAAACTAGCCAATCATAGTATCAGAACTCTAAGCACCTGAGAAAGAACCTCCCATAACATTGTGTTGTGCCACACCCAACCGAAATAACCCAGGTGGATAACATTTACAATCAGGAGCTCCTCAGTTGCTCATTCCACCACTGAGTTTACAATGACTTACGGGTAGAAAAGCCATACTAATTCATTTACTGCACTGCAGTACTATATATATATATATAAGCTTTACAATTTGATATAAATGAAAGTAACAATAGAAGTCATTAGAACCCCTAAATGTACATACTTAATTTCCAAGCTTCCTTTTGAGTAACAGCAATGCACATTTAACAATAGAATAAGTGTACTGATTGTTGTCCCCATTCTCTGTCACATTCAGTTTGCCATTTCTTGACATCAGGGGGACTCAAAATTAGGAAAGAAGCATTTGATTGCAGAATATTTGTGCTAAAATTTTAAAAAATATAATAACATTTGAACTCTACTTCCATTTTTTGTACAAATTTTCATCAGCTAGAAATCTCTTCTGGTCTCTTGCTCTATTTATTTTGAAGCCCAAGAAAATTTTTTAACTAGCAATGAAAAGTAAATTTAATAAGATATTTTTTATATAATAATGTCTATAATTAGTACAAAATACTCTAGTTTTAAAAAGCCTTCACTATAATTTTTTTCAACTTGTACATATTAGAACATGTTAGACTCTATGCAATTCAAGGACAGCTTTAAATCACAAATTATTGTTGTCACAAAGCAGTATCTGATATTTTGGTGTCTAAACGAAAGCAATCACAAATCCTTGCTATTTTAATAAAGTAGAATCTGTTCTAGATTTTTTCATTAATGAGTGTTCTTGTTACCTAGTGCTGCTCTGACAAGAATTATACCACAAATGGGATGGCCTTAACAAACAGGAGTTTATTCTTACAATTTGGAGGCTTTAAGTCCAAGTTCAAAGTGCCAGGCTCTACGGGCTGGGTGAAAGGCCCTCAACCTTGGGGTCCAGCTCTGCCTCCTGCTCCCGGCCTACTGGAGCTAGAGGCATTTCTTCACTCAAACAGCTGCTGGCTGCTGAAGCTGGAAGCCCCAAGGTTGACAAGTAAAAAGGCACAGTCCCGATGTTACCAGACCACATGGCAGGCCAGTAATTCAAGTCCATTGCAAGTCCCAAGGTCAGCAGAGCATGGCAGACTACTGAGCAACAACATGGCTACATGCAGGGTCCAAGCGTGCCATAGGCTAGAGACCATTCCCAAAGGCTTCTCCTTATATACAGGAAGCAGACCACACACCCAAAGGCAGCTACCCAGATGCTTATGGTAGATCCCACCATGGAGTTGATTGCCAGTCTCCTCTTGGGGATTAACTACCACCAGCTGTGCAGCCACTCAACCAGGCCCAGCCAAATTGACACACAAATATAACTACCATAATGAATTATCTAATAATGGATAATGCTTATGTAACTGCAAAAAGGGCAGGGAGGCCAAAGTGATAATTGGAAGTGATAATTCACTCCATTCCTTTATAAGAGCATTATGAGATAGGTCCGAACCTTCAATATTGCCTTTATCTAGAAGAACAAAAAACAAGTACATTAAAACACTGCAGATTGTTTCCAGATCTGGGCTAGAAGTGTAAACTCTAAGGGAGGATTTCTCTCTCTGTCGACTCTAAAGGAAGGTCTTTGCCTCTTCAGTTGCTACTTTCTGGTTCCATGAAGACCTCCACATGTCTTGGCATTTATCTTATCCCATTTCTCCTCTGCTCCTTTGTTTAATTTCTTTTATAACTCAAAAAAGATTCACTCGAGATACATTCTACACACTGATTCTGCCTCAGTAACATAACAAAGACATTCTCATTTCTACAGCATGTTGGAATATTTCTTCTTGGAACGTAATAATCTCCTTTGAGAAAACTTCTCCGTGGACAATTTAATTCTTATTCACACATAAATGACCTGCTCACTAATTCACTTCCTTATTCATGAAAAAGTAGAGAAGCCACAAAAAACCCCATCTCTATTGGTGTAAGTAGGAGAGGAGGCGGATGCTCTACTGCAAATACCTTCCCTGAATGCTCAAAAGAAATGATCATAAAGCCAAGAGCACAGATTCCTAAACAAGCAGATCAAGCTGCCACGTGAAAACCACACTTCTGCCACTTGCAGAGAAGCTAGTTAGGCTCTTGGGCACTCTTCTTACCATCCCCTCTGTGAGATGGCTTCGGAAAGCACCACTGCCAGCAGCCACAAATGCTGCCAGCAGTTGGAAAAGAAAAAAGCTGAAGAGAGTGTTTTCTTCCATCCTGGCCTGGCTAGGATGCTGCTAATATCTTTCTGGAAGCAAACTGAAGGTTCAAGTACCTTCACTAAAATTTTTGGTCTACATTTTAAAGCAAAATACCCTCTGCCAAGATATTCATTGGGGCCATTAGAAAAGTTATTAAGTATTAGGAACTAAGAGATTAAAAAAGGAAGTAATGTCAGATCATGACCTTAGAGCTGATTATGACCTTAGATCATGACTTTTAGGCCTTGAGGTCTGAAACAGCTTTCCTACTCAGCACATCATTCTACAGGTATCTAGGGGCTACTACTTATGTGCTTACTCTACTCCAGTCTTCACCTGACTCATTCCAGCAGGGACCATGGGTAAGCTCCAAAGTAAAGAAATTATTTCTCTGATTTAGTAAAATCTACTACTGTCAAGTCGATTCTGACTCATAGTAATCCTATAGGACACAGTAGATCTGCCCCATAGAATTTCCAAGGCTGTAAATCTTGATCTTTATTTTTGTCAGAGGACCAGTACCTGATGCTTAAACACCTTATTTGAGTTGTTGATCCACATCTCTAAATTCCAGGCCTGCCAACTGCAATAGCCTTTTTCATCCTTCAAAGCTCACAGGCAGGCCTCAGCATCCAGACCTTGCTGTGCACTCATAATCCACTGTTAATTGCATCTTAGTGCTGGTTGTGGGTTTGGTCTTACAGCTATATTCTGGGTTTGGTCTTACTACTATATTCTTTGTTCTCCTTGCAGTCCCTTCAACATGGAAAGTACAGTGTTGTAGGCATGGTAAAGTCTGTTATTCAGTCAGAAATTTGCCCCCCCCACACACACACAGGCTCATATTTACATACTCCTCTAATGCTAGTCCCAGAGAAAGAAGGGCCTTTGCAATGCCAGTGTTTTACAGACAACATAGATGATCACTGAGGCCATTTGAAGTCACTGAGGACTGGAGTAGAAGAAAATGAACAAGTTCAGTTAGGCTTCTCAGTGTACACGCAACTTGTTAATGCTTTTAATATAAATAGGAAACTCATTTAGAAGATATTGTGCAGGTAATATAATTTGTTATTTGTTAAATGACTTCTTTTCTCTGTTGGAAAACTCAAAAATATTATTTTTCCTTATTGATTACCTGTCAGGGAGAAATTTTATTCCTATAAAGACATATGGATTTTTTTAAAAATAATATGCTTTTATGCTGTTTTCAGAGAAAAATATAGAGGTAACTATAGATCTTCTCATTTTTATTCAACACTCATATCTCATTAGAAGGAAAAGTTGTAGGAAAGGAACAAAGTCCTTTTGAAACTTCACGTAACTTTGTGGTCTGTTACAAATCATAATGGCCCTATTTAAAGCAGGAAGCTCCAGGTGATGGCAAGGCATTATCAAGAATGTTACGTGAGCAAAGATAATTTAAAGAAATTCTTAAATAGCTGAATTCATTTTAAATTGCTTTTATGATCTGGTAGGAAGGGAAGCTTTGCTGGGAGGAAGTTGAGAGGGATTTTTCTTATTCTAGAAAATATTTCCCAGGTATTGGAAGAAAAAGGGAAAAAAATGTAGCTTGTCTAGCTTGTCATGTTATTTATAGAAAATACTTATATCTAGATATTTCAACTAGGCCTTTTAAAGAAAGTTTCCTCTGTACAAATTACTCACCAATGCCTGTGCATGGGTAAATTAATTACAATGTTAGACTTCAGAATTTGATTTTTAAAATCAAGTAAAAAATGACACCTTAGAAAATAGAATTTTTATTTTTATCTTAAAGCAAGCTCAGTTTGGAGAAGGCTGTTTACAAATTTTCTTCATTTAATTGGTTTTCTTAATATGAAATAATATTTCCAGAACTAATTAAAATTTCTTTCTAATGAATATTCAAATTATGTTATCTTTGCTATACAGTATATAAATTTTTAAATCATCCATAAATGTAATTATATTTTATACATTCTTAAGAAGTCATATACTGTTATTGATGCCAAACGGGTTGTTTACTTCCTCTTAGGCCATGATTGAAGAAGCTATCACCAGAGCCGAATCTTTCTCAGTGATGTACACACCAATTGCAACAAAAATAAGAGCTGATAAAATAGAAAAAGTAAAAGAAGTTTTCACAAAAACTCACCCTGCATATGTGGATTATATCTACACAGGTAAGATTCAATGTCTTTACGCTATCTATCAGCTGATATTTTATTTCCATTAAAAGAAATACAGGGTCCTTTCTGGTTTGTTTGTTTCTTTTTAGTGGTATGTTGTTTTAATTTGGTGACTTGAAATGGGAAGTTATTTTAAAGTTTTAACCAGTGCTAACTCTGTATGGCTAGCACAATATTCCTTGTGCCTTCATGTTTCTATATTCTGAAAAGAGATGGTAGAACCAAAGAACTCTAAGTTTTAACAAAAGGAAGGAATAATGTCTTAGGTATATAGTGCTGCTATAAAATAAATACTACAAGTAGAAAGTTTCAACAAATAAATTTATATTTTTCACAGTTTGGGAGGCTAGAAGTATAAACTCTAAGGGAGGATTTCTCTCTCTGTGGACTCTAAAGGAAGGTCTTTGCCTCTTCAGCTTTTGCTTTCTGTTTCAGTGGAGACCTCCACAAGTCTTCGCATTTATCTTATCTCATCTCCCTCTGCTCATTTGTTTAATTTCTTTTATAACTCCAGAAAGATTGACCCAAGATACATTCTACACACTCATTCTGCCTCGTTAACATAACAAAGACAACCCATTCTCAAGTGGGATTATAACACAGAGTGGGATATAGCACAGAGGTTAGGATTTACAGCACCTTTTTTGGGGGACTAATACAGTCCATAACAAAAGAAATGTGGTAAATAGTAATCTTTTTTCTTAGGAATCATCAGTTAAATAAGTGATTATAGTAGTCTCTTAAAGATGGAATTTTGTCCAATGCCTGCTATTTCTATTTTCCTTCCAGTAGTTCAGTGATTAAGTGTTCAGCTGCTAACTGAAAGGGTAGCAGTTTTAACCCACCAGCTGCTCTACAAGAGAAAGATGTGGCAGTCTGCTTCTGTAAAGATTACAGCCTTGGAAATCCAATGGGGGCAGTTCTACTCTGTTCTATAGGGATGTAATGAGTTGGAATTGACTCAATGGCAATAGGTTTGGTTTTCTGGATGTGCCAGTTGCTATTTTGAATTAGGCGGAATCTATGATGCCAAATTAAGAATCACTCAACAATGACTATCATGTTCAGCAAAATCCCTAAATACATGCTTCCAATCATACATCCTCCTTTCAAGGTCACCACATTCCTTTTCTCAGGGTTTAGAGGCTGAATCAGTGATTCATATAATTAATAATGTATACCATTATCAATAACTTATAACATACCAGACACTCTAGATCCATTATATTTTGAGATTCCAGTAGTTCATGTAAAGTGATTCCTATTTTGAGATAATCAAACAGAAACTTGAGAAAACAAATAGTTTTTCCAAAGATGCACAACAAATCATTGGTGATAGGGCTGGGGTTCAAATCTGTGTCTTTACCCTTGTACTACATTATGTCCTTGTGATAGGAGCAGAGATGTTACAGGAGCATTAAATTTAGGTCCTATAGATTCCTGGTTTTTCTCTACAGTGCTTCAAGCACTTCAGAGAAATGATATTGGATGAATCAACTAGTGATGATGGCATAGAAATTCCTGAGAGACAATGGGAATTTAGGGCAGAGAAAGGGAAAAGCAGAAAGCTATGCATGCCATAATGACCACTGATGTGCATTTACTTATTTTGAGCATTCTATAGGGAAGTAGGTAAAAATATCTCAGAACTCACATTTACTGCTAGTTGTTTATTCATAATTTCTCTTTGGCTATTTTGAGTGTTTTTAGTTTTATTTTTTTTTGGTAGAAGAAGACTACCAAAAAAAAAAAAAACCAAACTCACTGCAGTGGAGTCGGATCTAACTTGGGTTTCCAAAGTGGTATCTCTATGGAAGTAAATTGTCCAGTCTTCCTTCTGAGGAGTGGCCTGTGGGTTTCAACCATCAGCCTTCTGTTTAGCAGTCAAATGCCTTAGGCACTATGCCACCAAAACTAGAAGCATATAAAAGAAAGCCTGTCTAGTGTCATGGAAAAGTGAGTCCAATTCAGCTATTTCCATTTTTACTTTCAGATTCATTGGTAATAGAGATTCATTGGGGTAATTATCAGTTTGCCAATTCCTCTACTGGTAGGATAAGTTTAGTTATATTTAACCTACTTCATAGGGAAATCATGAAGATTAATTAATACTTAGGAAGCACTATTTTCACGGAGAGTTTAAAAAACAATAATAACATTAATGAGCCAGATTCATGTCTATGTAACTCCATCAAACCTGTTATCAAGATGAATTATGATCTGTTGGCAAGAAAATTCATACTAAAGGATCTTATACTTTGGAAGGAAAGATAATTATAAGTTACTAATGATTGTGTCTATTATTTTATAATTACTAATTGCTAGAGTATGACAACATATGAGAACCTAGAGAGGAAAGATATAGCTTCAGGAGAGGGGAGGGAGTATAGAGAAGGCAGTCTTGAATCTTAAATTTCTTTGAAACTGGTATGGTTCCTTGCTTTGTGGAACTTTGTGCAAAAAGCCTATTGTACTGATGGCATTATATGTCTCTGTTGGAAATAACTAAAGGGTCTTCCCCAAAGCCATTGCTAGAATGATGGAGAAACCACTATTACTTGCTGTATGTGCAGTGATAAAGATATGGCATTTTTTTCTCAACAATTTCCCAGGTATGTAAGGCACATGTATGGGAAGAGGATAAGTCAAGTGTTATCTTTAACATTTAGACATGAGAGATAGTAGCTAGAAGTATTTTGGATTAAATTGTTTCCCAAAAAAGTATATGTTGACATCCTAACCCTTCTACCTGTATATGTGATGCTGTCTAGAAATAAGATTTTTATTATATTAATGAGGCCATATAAGAGTAGAGAGGGTCCTAAACCTAATCACTTTTGAGTTATAAAGAATGTTGCATAGACACAAAAACACATACAGGGGAAAGGAGATAACAAGGAACACCATGGAACACCAAGGAAAGTCCACAGAACTCCCAGGACAATTTACAAAGAAGGATCCCCTCTAGAGCCAAGCCCTGAATTCAGACTGTTTACATAACTGTTAGAAAATAAATTTTATTCTTTAAAGTCACTCATTTGTGGTAGTTCCATTATGGAAACAGTAGGTAATTGAGACAGGCAGTTACAGAGAAAGAGAAAGATGTGGCCAGGAAGAATAGCTACCTTTTTTGTTGGTGTTTCCTAAAACCAAGATTCTCCCTTTCTAAGTGATGTACATAAAATTTAATAAGCTTCTATCCTGCCAACAATTTGTTTAATTAATTATTTCAACAAATATTCATGCAGTGTGTGTGACTGAGCAGTCACAGTAGATGTGTGCAAACATATCTCGCTATTTTTTTTTTTTTTTTACCTTACCATACTCTGCTTTGGTTTTCCAGAGCTAACAATGTATCCTGTCCCATTGCAGAGGACTCAGTACCATCCAATCATTTCTAAAATTTATTCTCTCTCTAGTAATTAATCAAATTCAACAGCTTCCTTCCTCTTTTTATGGATTTTCCTTCTGTTCTTGGTCTGATTTCAACTTTCTTCAACCTCAAGTGTACTCAATGTACAAGGGAACAGTGGACATGTGAAGGAGAAGTCCTCCTCCTAAGTCTGGTACTCCTGTGATCTCATGGCTAGTACAACTAGAAATCAGCTCTGTTGACATGGATAGGACCTAATATGCATACAGCACATGTGGTACACACAATTTATATGGCACATTAGGTGACCCAAGGAAATCTGGATGGGTTCCCCACTCTGCCTCTTGATGTAGATGCTCCTTCAGAAGTACAACAACCACCCCCATTCCACAAGTTGGACCAAAAACTGACTTTCTTTGAGGTTCCTTCTCCCTGCTGGAAAGCTGGCTATGACCTCCAGCGAACTCAAGTTCTTCCTTTAAAAGTCCCCTCAACTCCACAGAAGACTGGAAGGAGCCTTGGTCTGCTCTCCAACTTGCTATGTTGCTCTGCCATTTCTCTTTTTTTCTTTCTTTATATTCTAGCATCCTAGGATACTCAGAACAAGAAGTAGATCCTTAGTTGAGACAGATTATTTGTTTGTTTATGTGTTTATCAGCAGAAATTTATTGAGAGTATGTATTTCATACATTCATTATTCCAGATTCTGAGAATACAGCAATGAATGAGATAGACAAAGTCCCTGTCATCATGGGGATTAGATTCTAGTGGGAAGAAAATCAGACAGATGCATAAACAAATGAATATGTTAGGTAGTTTCAGTTATTAGTTTCAGTTATCAATACCCTACCAAAAAATAAATAAATAAATAAAGTAAGTAAGTAAGTAACTGGAAGACAGGGCAGAACAACTTTAAATAAGCTGAGAAGGTGACATTTGATCTGAGATATAAATGAAGAAATGATATAGTCACTGCTTTCCTAGAAATAGAAAAATGCAGGGAGAAAAACTGTTACACAGTTAATTTTGTGCAATTGTTGTGTTAAAAGGAAAATTTAATGATGATATGATAACATAGACTCAAACAAGATGGGGAGAGGGTTACAAAAAGCTTTGGTGAGGAAGTGTCTCTTAAAGTACATCTGAACGAGAGTTCCTGTAGAAAACCATAAAAGGGTATATAGACCTAGGAACAGATTTTCTGGCAGAAGTAACACTACAAAGTGGAAGACAAAGACAGGTACATGGGAGGTACAGACAAGGAAGAACAAGGATGAACCCTTTTGAACATATAGTACTGTGTTGTCAGTGATGGCAAGCATTGATCTATGGTGGATAGATGGGTGAACAGGCTGAACGATCAGGTATGTCTAGGCAGGGGGGAGTGTGCTCATGATCATGTATAAGGTTGGCAGACAATGTTCCTACATGTGTATTTGTAGGTGCTGTAGGAATATCCAGGTTTATAGTAGAGCTGACAAAGGGCAAGGTTGTAGTGGCTTCTTGGCTCAGCCAGCTACCCTGAGGGAGTGAGTAGTTGGACCTGCAAGCTCAGGATCATGGTTGCAGGGGGAGTCAACCTCAAATGACGTAACATACTACAAAAAGACATTGTTCTACAACCTACTTTAGTGAGTAGTGACTGAGGTCTTAAAAGCTTACAAGCAGCCATCTAGATGCAGCAATGGGTCTTTCCTCATCCAGAGCAAAGAAGAATGAAGAAAATCAAAGACACATGGCAACAATTAGTCCAAGGGACTAGTAGATCATGGAATTCTCAGCCTATATGCCCATAAGACCAGAAGAACTAGATGGTGCCCAGCTACCACTGTCACCCACATGGATGGGGATCAGTGCAGGAGATTCCGGATAGAGTGGGAGAACAATGTGGAACAAAACTCAAAATCAAAGAATAAATGACCAGGTTTGCTGATCTGATAGAGCCTGATGAGACCCCCTGAGACTATGGCCCCTAGTTACCCTTCAGGTCTGGAACTGAACTCACTCCTGTTCCAGCCAAATAATAGACAGGGATTGTTGTTATGTGCCGTCGAGTTGGACCCAACTCATAGAGACCCCTCCTTGGGTTTCTGAGGCAGTATCACTACAGAAGCAGATTGCCCCATCTTCCTTCCGAGGAATGGCTGGTGGGTTTGAACCGCCAGCCTTCTGGTTAGCAGTCAAGTGCCTTAGCCACTATGCTACCAGAGCTCCCATAGACAGGCATATGGGGTGAATATTTACATCTGGTAGATATACTCCACGGAGTGATCACTCATGGGAGAACAGAAGGGCAGTGTTTGCATAGGGAAATAGCTCAGGAGGTGGAAGTGCATGGAAGGGAAGGACACAGGGAAGAAGTAACTACAGGGAGGAAGTGGATAGAGAACTATCAATATCATGAAACAAAATGTATGTTAACTGCTGTATGGAAAATGAATTTGCTCTGAAAACTTTCACCCAGATCACAATAAAAATTTAAAAGAAGAAGAAGAAGAAGTAACATCTAAAAACACAGTATTTCTATATGAGCCAATATTAGCCCAGCACATTTACCAAATAGCTTCTCATCTATCTCTGAACACCTCCTCCTCCAACCTTGTATACCACTGCCCTTCTGTGATTTACCCCCTCCTCTTCCACATAAGAGAGCTCTGGTAGCATAGTGCCTAAGGCACTTGACTGCTAACCAGAAGGCTGGCGGTTCAAACCC
>NW_006921789.1:4956296-4958931 GCF_000298275.1 Orycteropus afer afer
GCTGTATGGAAAGTGAATTTGCTCTGTAAACCTTCACCCAAATCACAATAATAAATAAATAAATACATGATGGAGGCAAAGGCAGATGTGAGAGCCATTTGGCAATAGAGATCTTTTCTTGAATGTGCCAAAGACTGGCTAGTTATTTACCAAACTATTTTTTCACTCAGGCACAAAGCTAGAATATTTTTCTCAGCCTCTCTTACAATTAGGTGAAGCTTTGTGAGTGAGTAATGGCCAATGAAATGTGGACAGAAAAAATGTATGCCACTTCTAGGCATGGCCCTTAAAACCTTCCCATATGCAAAGCTCTCTTTCCCTGTCACTGACTGGGTGGAGAGGACTGTGGATCTAAAAGAACCACAGACAGAGGAATGGTGAATCCCTGGATGCCCATGTGGAAGGTCACCCACTGAATTCCCACGCTGAACTATTACATGAGCAAAAAACAAAACTCTCTTGTTACTAATATTCAGGGGTTGTTTGATAAATCAGGCAACTCTAATACACTGAGCTTCCTTATATCACTAGCAAGTAGACAGCTGCCTATTCCATTTACCATGTGCATAATTTCTTGCTCACTCAATGACTGAATAAATATTTCTCCATCTGCAATCAACCTCCATCCTTTGAAACACTATCCTACTTCACACTCATGTACTCTTTCATGGATAACTGCAAGTGAATGCTCTTATACACACATTTGTACCTACCTACAGAAGGATAACATTTCAAGGGAGATACTGATATTTCATAGGAGACAGATCATAACTATGTACCTTTAATTTCAGTAAGAAAATTTGGGACCATACATAAGAATTTCTAAATTGTGGAGGCTGCATAAGTAAACAATCCAGAAATGAAGGTTATGAAATCTGTACCTCAAAGATCTTGGATGAGGAGTCTACCTATCAAAATTTTGCTGGAAAAGTAGTTATTATCATTAAAACTTGGAGACTAACACCTTTAATTCTCCCAGTGGCAGCTGGCAGACAAATCTTCAACTCAGAAACTCTGCCCAACTCCAGGTCACCTTCACTAAGCCCAGATAGTTCTGAGTTCATTACTCTCCGGTCACGTGGCAGCGCAGTGAGCCCAGTAATAGCTGGCAGAGGTGGTGGTGATGGGCAGGGAGAGTATCCATGACAGAAACACCTACCCCAGGCAACGTGTTGTTCTCTCTAGCCAGCCCCCAATTCACAGTGACCCTTGTCAGTGACTTCCACATGAAAAACAGATGGAAGAGAGGAATATATATATATATATCCATTCATTTTGAAGTGTATATAGATCAGATATTTTAAACTTTTTTATTGAGTAAACCAACTAAATTAGAAATTAGCTTTCCCATGATTTATTAGGGCAACAATCGACTCATCACCCTCAATGGCAGGCATAGGACTATATTGCCCTTATAACTTCTTTTCTTTTTTTTTTTTTAATTTTATTGTGCTTTGGGTGTAAATTTACAGAGCATTCAAAGTTCATGTGCATTTGATTTCATGCCCTGATTACCATTCCCAACCACAACAAACTCTCCTCCCCTCCCATCCCTGTGATTACCCACTACCTGTGGCCTTTTTACCTATGCACTCCTGTCTGTCCAGCTTTCCCTCTATGTGAATGCTGCCCTCTGGTGCCCCATGACCATTTGTATCTCCTTAGAGTAGGTGGGTGCATTGTCTTGGGATAAGTGTTCTGCATGTAGGTTTTTCTACTGTTGGGCTGAGAGCCAATCCATAGGAGTGAGTCCGATTCTAGGCCCAAAGGGTAAGCCAGGCCCCTAGTCTTAGGGGCTCCACCAGACTCTATCCAACCTGGATGTAATTCTGGTCATTTTTGTGTTTGGGGGTTTTGTTCCACTCTTTTCCTCCCACTCTATCCAGCATCTCCAGGTTTGATCCCTTTCTGAGTGGTTGGCATTGGTGGCCTGGCACCATCTAGTTCTTCTGGTCTCAGGGTCTATCATACCCTTGGACTAATTGTTTCCAGATGGCTTTGATTTTCTTCACTTTCTTTGCTTCAGGTGAGAAGACACCAATAGTTGCATCTTAGATGGTCACTCGAAAGTTTTTAAGACACCAGTCACTACTCACCAAAGTAGGGTGTGGAACAAGATTTTTGCATACTATGTTGTGCCAGTTGACCTTGGCTTCTCCCGAGACTATAGTCCCAAGTCAGCAGGCCCAGTGATTCTCTCTCTCTAGGTGTATGGTTGTATCTGAGAGGTTACTCCAACTCTGTCTTCTGTTGCTTCTATAATGTGTGAGGCTAGTTTTGTAGCACAAGTGCATATGTAAGATTATCTTCAGCTAAATCTATCCTTGGTCTAGGGTATATTCCTGCTCACCAGCCCCCACCTAATATTCTCACTTGTCTGTGCATTTATCTGTAGCCGGGTGTTTGGGGTTAGTGGTAATGCAGTATTGTGCATATACTGTTATTTGCTTCTGTTGTCTATATCTTATGTGCACGTTTCAGTGTCATTCCTTTCCCCAATGTCATCATACTGGTCACAAACTCTTTCCATACCATCCCTGCCCTCAAATCAACATGTGACCCCCAACTAGTCTGAGATTATCCTTCCCCTTCCCTCCCAACCCTGGTAACCTACAAAGTGAGTTCCCTTCCATAA
>NW_006921789.1:4959261-4961691 GCF_000298275.1 Orycteropus afer afer
GTGATACTGCCTCGGAAACCCAAGGAGGGGTCGCTATGAGTCGGGGCCGACTCGACGGCACATAACAACAACAACAACATTGTACTATGCTTCATAGGGGAAAAATTACTGATTTTTTAGTAGTGTAACTATCCATTTTTCTTATTTAAGGAAAAATCTAGTTTGATTCATACAGAGTAGTCAGAGTATATAAAACAAATAATAATTCACCAGCTCCAGAATTATTATGTTTTCATTTATAAAGATTTTACTTGAGATTTTTATTCATATAGTCCAAGGATCTAATGCAATTCTGCATAGTTCTTATTCTTGGATGGCTGTATTTTAATAATAATAAAGTAATACAATAAGCATATCCTGTCTCCTCTTGATGAAAATATCAAGATTTATTTACTAAATAAATAAGTATTCAGTAATGGATCTGTGCTTAGTAATGTTTAATAGAAAAGTTTTCTGTATCAGAGATCAATTACTTTAACGCTTTGTTGGATAGAGTCATATTTTGTCTTTCCAATGTCATTTAACTCCCATGAGTAAATATGTATGTTCAGAGAAATAATATATTGTTTTAAAATAGACCTTTAAAAATGGTTTTCCACTGAAATGTATAATCTTGTTCTTGTTCAGTCATCATTCACCAGTAAAGATAATCCATTCTTATATTCTCTAAAACATGAAGTTAAAATTCCTCATTTTATTCTTTCTTGTTAAAACTATTACAATTTTATCATGATAAAGAGTGTTCAAGATCAGACTATTTTGCTCTTTGTAACAAGCTTTCCCAAATGGTAAAAGTTATAGAATTAAAGAGCCTGCGTTCCCAACATTGTTATAAAAGTGTTACAGCTGAGCTGGTTAAAAAGATAATATATCATCTCATATTGTACCACACAACTCTTGTTAGAATCACAGAATCATTTCCAAAGTAAATAAATCCCTCATAGATGGAGCTAAAGTCCTTTTTCTTAACTATTAAAATGCTGGTGTGGAGAATGGGAGATGTGGTGCTTTGGCATTACATTATCTAAGCAGTTCTTCTTTCCTTTACAGAAGCAGTTGCAACACTCTTTGTCACTAATCTTCATCCTCTACCACCTCTTGCCTTCTATGATCCCATTTCTCCTGACTCCCTCACACTATGATGCATCCTGTGTAGTATGGGATAGATTCGTATGGGGCCTGACTGAAGGCAGGCAGTATTACCTTTAAAGAAACATCAATCAATAGGGTGCAAACAGTTAATGTGCTGAGCTGTTGAAAAGGTGGGAAATTTGAGTCCACCCAGAAATGCCTTGGAAGAAAGGCCTGGCAATCCACTTCTGAAAAATGAGCCAAGAAAACACTATGGAGCACAGTTATATTCTGACACACATGAGATTGCCAAGGATCAGAGTCAACTCCATGGCAATTGGAAAATACAAATCTTAATTGCAACCTTTCAAGAAAAAAAAAACAGTGGACTGAGGTAGAGTGGGGTGGTTGAAACATGGTACACATCAGGGAGCAGGTATTATAAGTAATATATCCACAAAAAAAAAAAAACAAAAACAAACAAACCTCACTGCCGTCGAGTCAGATCTGACTCATAGCAATCCCTCCTTGGGTTTTCAAGGTGGTATCTCCACAGAAGTAGACTGCCCAATCTTCCTTCCAAGGAGTGGCTGGTGGGTTTGAACCCGCCAGCCTTCTGGTTAGCAGTCAAGTGCCTTAGGCACTATGTTACCAGAGGAAAACATGTATAATACACACACACACACACACACACACACACACACACTTACAAGGCACTTTGCCTCAAAGCCTCTTTTCCCACTCTAAACTCTCCAGAGTTAAAAAAAAAAAAAAAGTCAGTTGTTGAATTGATTCCAATTCATGGTGACCCCTTGTATGCGGAATGGAACTGATCCACGGGATTTTCAAGATTGTGATCTCAGAGGTAGTTTGCCAGGCCTTTCTTCAAGGTCACCTCTGAGTGGGTTTGGACTGTCAGTTTCTCAGCTGGTTGTCAAGTGCTTCACTGTTTGCACACCCCCCCCCCAGGAACTACTACTCTCCAGGCTTTTCCTGAAATGTATTTCTTCATGAATAGATTAACTCCCTATACAGTGTAGATCTTGGTAGTCTCACCACCTTCTCAGGTTCTTATCCATTACCAGTAACCTCAAGATGCATAATAAAGCCCCTTGACTACTTCAGAACTCAGCTGGAAAGAAAGTAGTGAGGTGAATTCTCATATGTTAACATTTTATTTTTCCTGAAGCATTTACTTACTTGTCTACTTTAACATCTCTGTGACATTATTGTTAATCATCAGGCACTGCCATCTAATAAATCATGCAGCAGAGCATTAAAATCCCTAAATATTAAGCTCTCAATCATGTAGAACAATGGCGCTACTTTCTCGACTTTAAATTCCACAAATCAATTTTG
>NW_006921789.1:4961886-4968266 GCF_000298275.1 Orycteropus afer afer
GCCTCGGAAACCCAAGGAGGGGTCGCTATGAGTCAGGGCTGACTCGACGGCACATAACAACAACAACAACAATGTAATATATAAAACAAATGCAGAGCTTAGCTAATTATAGAGCAAACACCAAGAGTCAATAAAACTGAAATATTGCCACTCCCCAGACACCCTCAACTTTCTCCTTTCTCAATCCCCAAACCACTCCCTATACCCAATCTATATATAATCATTTATTTCTTTCTTTTCTTCATAGTATCATCACTTCCGGGTGGATTCAAACCACTGATATTTGGCTAGTAGTTGAGTGCTTAACAATTTTCAGCACCCTGTTGTTGTTGTTGTTGTTATTTGCCATTGAGTCGGACTCAACTCATAGCGACCCCTCCTTGGGTTTCCGAGGTAGTATCACTACAGAAGTAAATTGTCCAACCTTCCTTCTGAGGAGTGGCTGGTGGGTTTGAACCGCCAACCTTCTTGTTAGCAGTCAAGTGCCTTATGCACTGCGCCACCAGAGCTCCTAGAAGCCCACAAATAGCATTAGTTGATTTATTTTCATTTCATTCTATTATGCTAATATTACAGAATTTATATACATATTCTACCAGTGATGAACATTTGAGTTGTTGCCAACTTTGTGGCTATTACAAATAATGCTATTATGAACACTCTTACTTGTGTTTCCTGTTGTAAATGAGCACACATTTCTTTTGAGTATATATCTGTGAGTAGAATGTGGATCAAAGAATACGTATGTCACCAACTTTTAGCAGAGAATGCCATACTGATTTTCAAAGAGATATAACTAACTACCAATTTAAACTTCCTCAGTCATATAGTCAAATGTATGACAATGGAAAATTTCATATATGACTGCAGAAACTTAATTTGCTTCCAATTATAAAAGGAAAGCTTTCAACAGTGGCATCGCTAGGGGGGTTGCAGAGGTGTAAACCACACCAGGTGACACCGGTAGAGGGGGTGACACCAAAATGACTGTCTGTAAAATTTTATAGAGTGTTTCAGCAGAAATTTATTATTTTTTATAAAAATATCCTTGGAGTTAAGTTATAACAACAAAAACATTTTTCATAAGCCCAACTTACAAGGATCAATGTACCTATCAAGCCTAATATATGGCTGATCCTGTTGTTGTTGTTATGTGCCTCGAGTCAGCCCTGACTCATAGCGACCACTCCTTGGGTTTCCAAGGCAGTATCACTATGGAAGTAGATTGCCCCATCTTCCTTCTGAGGAATGGCTGGTGGGTTTGAACCACCAGCCTTTGGTTAGCAGTCAAGTGCCTTAGGCACTATGCTAATGGATAATCTTAATTAAGTCTAATTCTATGCTAATTAACTCTTTGTACCTTCTAAGGCACTCTGGTCAGAGCTATCATCAATACTCAATTACAGTGACACGGTTTTGGTTTCATTTGCGTGCACTACAACCACATGCTATTGCTTTCATTGCTGCCAGTGTTTTATAGTCTCTGATTTTGTCAAATTTTCTGGTGTTTTAGCTACAATATTGTGGTAGTAGTATTTCTGAAGCTTTAACAATAACTTCTTTTGAAAATGAAGTAGTAATTTTAGGAAAAGAAGGAGAAAAATAAATGAAAAAAAAAAAGGCTTCCTTTTAGTTACTAATACTATTGTAACTAATAAATTGTTCCCTGGGCAAACACTCCTCCCCCTGCCCCAATTTTGGGTTTACCACTGTAGCTATCTCTCTTGTCTACATCTCTGCTCACCATCTTGTTAGTTCTTTGATTTTCTTAGAAAGATCTACTTATCATATTTCTTCTAAGGGTTTAGTTGTCTTCAATGGTGGGTTAAGTCTGAATTATACAATCATGCATTTCTAGATTAGAAAGTCTCAGTTTTTAATTATGTGATACTTTAAATTTTCTAAAGCATATAAACCCACTTCCTTTAAGTTGATTTTGACTCCTAGTGGCCCTACAGGACAGTGAAGAACTTCCCCACAGGGTTTACAAAGCTGTGATCTCTGCAGAAGCAGACTGTCATAACATTCACCCTCAAAGCAGCTGGTGGATTTGAACTGCTGACCTTTGTGTTAGCAGGTAAGTGCTTAACCACCGTAACTCCAGGACTTCGTAAAACATATAAAGAATAATATAATGAACTCCTCTGTAATTTCCACCTCATTTCAGAAACAAAACTTTAAAAGTACAGTTGAAGCTTGAGGGTTTTCTTGATCTTTCTCTCTTCCTTCCTCTCACAACCATGGATTTAATGTCCATCATTTGTGTACATACTTTTCTGCTTTTACTGTACACATACATGCATGTACATACATGTAACACTAACTGATACACGAAATTCTCCACCAGGTTTTTCAAATTCATATAAATGTTATTTTTGCTATTTGCATATTCCTACAAAGCATAGTGGCTAAGACACTTGCCTGCTAACCAGACGGCTGGCGGTTCAAACCCACCAGCCACTCCTCGGAAGGAAGGTTGGGCAATCCTGCTTCCGTAGTGATACTGCCTCGGAAACCCAAGGAGGGGTTGCTATGAGTCGGGGCCGACTCGAGGGCACATAACAACAACAACAACAACAACAAGTTTCTTTAATTGTTCAGTATCACTCATCTTTATACAATAAGCACTAATTGATTTATTTTCAGTATTTAGGTGAATTGACAACAAATTATATATGGAATCTTATGTTTCGGTTATTTAGATTGCTTCCAATGTTTTGTTATTACAAACAAAGCTGCAATGAACATTCTTATATAGTTGTCTTCTACACATGTACAAGAGATTCTCCTATGGAGTATAATTAATGTTTGTGTTTTAAAGCATAACTTATTCAAAACCAGTAGATTGCCCAACCTTCCTTCTGAGGAGTGGCTGGTGGATTTGAACTGCAAGCCTTCTGGTTAGCAGTCAAGTGCCTTAGGCACTACACTACCAGAGCCAAATTACTCCAGTCTCTAATTCTTCCTATTCTTTCATTAAAGAATTTTAACTGGACATAAGTTATTTCCACTAATTCCCTGTTCCATGTCTCTGAAGCTGTTTATTACATTTTCCATGACTTTGCCTTTAGGTACCGCATTTTGCAATTTTCTCAGATTTATAGTCTCATTGTTTCTTTAGTTCTGTCTAGATTGCTCTTCAACATTTTCATCAAGAATTTAATTTTAATAATTGTGTTTTCCACTCATAGATATTCCACTGAGAACTTTTTCCAAGACAGCTTTTTATTTTATTATCTTGTTTTCTTCTCATGTTATTTATTACATTTTTGTACTTTAATCACATATTTCATATTCTTTGTCTATTACTGCTATTTGTCATTGTTGTTGTTGTTATGTGCCATCGAGTCAACCTGACTCATAGTAACCCCTCCTTGGGTTTCTGAGGCAGTATCACTATGGAAGTAGGATTGCCCAACCTTCCTTCTGAGGAGTGGCCAGCCTTCGGGTTAGCAGTCAAATGCCTTAGCCACTATGCTACCCGAGCTCCTGCTATTTGTGAAGATCCTGGCAATGTAAATCTGCTGTTTGTTGTTTCACCACCTCTCATTCACTAGAGCATGTATCTTTGTGTGGTTTTCACTCTTGAGTTTGTAAGCCTTTGTTCTGTGAGAATCCTGTGCAGCACAGGTTTTTGTATCATTCTAAAAAGGATTGGCATTTGGTTCTTTTCCCAAATACCAAGCACTCTACCAATTGGAGAGACTTTATTTCTAGAGTTGAGATTTCCTACATCACCCAGGCAGTGTGAAATCAAACCTCATTTTACATGTCTATAGTTAAAATTTCCAGAGGAAAAAATTTCTACATTGAGCACCAGACAAGTCAGACAAGTTTATTTTGCTAACTCCCTTTGTCAAAGATTGGATTTTTCTTTATCTACATCATTTGACTAATACTCCAGTCTCAACTTCAATTAAGAACGTACCATGTTGTATGGTAATTGGCTTTTTTACTTGTAATTATTGTAATTGACTCTTTACTCTTTACTGCATGCACCAAATGGTAGGGAATAACATGGTATTCATTGTCTTACCATTTTGTACTTAATGCCTAAGACATGTTTGAAGACAATAGGAAGGAGGGGCTATAGTATTTGTCAGGTAAATCCATTAATCTAAATCAGGCATCTCATTAGGCTTGTTTCTAATATTTTATCATTTTTGTTTCTATTAAAGAACAAATCCACCACTTGTGTGTCAGTGTGTCATGCTGTGGAGACTTGCGTGTTGCTGTGAAGCTGGAGGCTATGCCACTAGTATTTCAAATAACAGCAGAGTCACCATGGTGGGCAAGTTTCAGAAGAGCTTCTGGAATAAGACAGACTTGGAGGAAGGAAGGAGCCATCCACATCTCAAAGAATTTTCCAGTGAAAATCTTATGAATAGCAGTGAAACACTGACTGATATATTACTGAAAAACTTTATGAATAGCCCTGGAACATTATCTATTACAGTGCCAGAAGATAAGCCCCTCCAGTCAGAAGGCACTCAAAATACAACTAGGCAAAAGCTGCCTCCTCAAAATTGAGTCAACCTTAATGATGTGGATGGAATAAACCTTTCAGGACCTCCATTTGCTGATGGGCCATTACAAAAAAAAAAAAAAAAGAAGGAACCGTTGCAAACATCCATTAATAATTAGAACATGGAATGTACTATATATGAGTGTAGAAAAATTGGAAGCTGTCAAAAATGAAATAGAACAGAAAAGATCAATATCTTAGGCATTGTTGTTGTTGCTATGTGCCGTTGAGTTGGACTCGACTCATAGCAACCCCTCCTTGGGTTTCTGAGGCAGTGTCAATATGGAAGTAGATTGCCCAACCTTCCTTCTGAGGAGCAGCTAGTGGTTTTGAACCCCAGCCATCTGGTTAGCAGTCAAGTGCCTTAGGCACTATGCTATCAGAGCTCCTATCCTAGGTATTAGTGAGCTGAAATGGACTGATTTGGGCTGTTTTGAATGAGACAATTATATGGTCACCTACGCAGGGAATGACAAATTGAAAAGCAAAGGCAGGGCATTCACCATCACAAAGAATGTTTCAAGATCTATCCTGAAATATAATGCTGTCCGTGGTAGCATAATATCCATATGCTACAAGGAAAATGAGTTAATACAACTATTATTCAAATTTATGCACCAACCATTAAAGCCAAAGACTAGGAAACTGAAGATTTTTACCAACTTCTACAGTCTGAAATTTACCAAACATGCAATTAAGATGTACTGATTATTATTGGTGATTACATGTGAAAGTTGGAAACAAATAAGAATCACTGGTAGTTGGAAAATATGGTCTTGGTGATAGAAATAACAGTGGAGATCACATGACAGAGTTTTGTAAGCCCAAGACTTATTCACTGCAAATACCTTTTTTCAACAACACAAACAGCAGCTATACACGTGGACTTTGCCAGATGGAATAAACAGCAATCAGACTGACTACATCTGTGGCAAGAGGTGATGGAAAAGCTCAATATCTTCAGCCAAAACAAGGCAAGGAGCTGATTGTGGAACAGACCATCAACTACTCACATGCAAGTTCAAGTTGAAGCTGAAGACAATTAAAACAAGTCCATGAGAGCCAAAATTTGACCTTGATTATATTCCTCCTGAATTTAGAGACCATATGAAGAATAGATTTGATGCATTGAACACCAATGACTGAAAACCAGAAGAATTGTGGAATGACATCAAGAACATCATCTGAAGAAAGAAAAAGGTCATTAAAAAGATAGGAAAGGAAGAAAAGACCAATGTCAGAAGAGACTCTGAAATTTGCCCTTGAATGGACAGTAGCTAAAGCAAATGGAAGAACCAACAATATAAAAGAGCTGAACAGAAGATTTCAAAGAGCAGCTCAAGAAGACAAAGTCAATTATTATAATGAAATGTGCAAAGACCTGGAGTTAGAAAACCAAATGGGAAGAACATACTCGGCATTTATCAAGCTGAAAGAACTGAGGAAAAAAAATTAAGTCTCAAATTGCAATATTGAAAGATTCCATGGAGAATGTGTTGAATGATGCAGGATACGTCAAAAGAAGGTGGATGAAATACACAGAGTTACTATACCAAAAGAATTGGTAGATGATCATGCATTTCAGGAGGTGGCATATGATCCAGAACCAATGGTATTAAAGGAAGAAGTAGAAGCTGCACTTAAGGAATTGGTTAAAAAAAAAAAAGCTCCAGGAATAGACAGAATACCCATTGAGCTGTTTCAACATGGATGCTGCACTGGAGGCATTTACTCAGCTATGCTAAGGGATTTGGAAGACAGCTACCTGGCCAACTGACTGGAAGAGATAAATATTTGTATTCATTCCTAAGAAAGGTGATCCCACAGAATGTGGAAATTATCGAACAGTATCATT
>NW_006921789.1:4968611-4974661 GCF_000298275.1 Orycteropus afer afer
TAAATTTTGGTCAATGACATGAGACAAAGTATATGTGAACTGCTCTATGAAAAGTGAATTTACTCTGTAAATCTTCACCCAAATCCTAATAATAATAAAAAAAAAAAACAATCTTGCTGAAGATAATACAAAAATAGTTGCAGCAGTATATTGACAGAACTTTCAGAGATGCAAGCTGGATTCAGAAGAGGACATGGAGCGAGAGATATCATAGCTGATGTCAGATGGATCTTGGCTCAAAGCAAACAATACCAGAAAGATGTTTACTTGTGTTTTATTGACTATGCAAAGGCATTTGATTGTATGGATCATAACAAATTGTGGATAACATTGAGAAGAATGGGAATTCCAGAACTTCATTGTGCTCATGAGGAACCTGTACATAGACCAGGAGATTGTCATTCAAATAGAGAAAGGGGATACTGCATGGTTTAAAATGGTTTAAAATCAGGAAGTGTATCAGTGTTGTGTCCTTTCACCATACCTATTCAATCTGTATGCTGTGAAAATAATCTGAGATGCTGGACTGTATAAAGAAGAATGTGGCATCAGGATTGGAGGAAGGCTTATTAACAACCTGAGATACACAGATGACACAACTTTGCTTGGTGAAAGTAAGGATGACTTGGAGCATTTACTAATGAAGATTGAAGACTACAGTCTGCAGTATGAATGACACTGCAATATAAAGAAAACAAAAATCCTCACAACTAGACCAATAAGCAGCATCATGATAAATGGAGAAAAGATTGAAGTTGTCGAAGACTTCATATTGCTTGGTTGTGCAATCACTGCCAATGGAACCAACAGTCAAGACATCAGACAATGTTTTGCTTTGGACAAATCTGTTGCAAAAGACCTCTTTCAAGTGCTGAAGAGCAAAGATGTCTACTTGAAGAGATTAAGATGCCCCTAACCCAAGCCATGGTATTTTCAATCGTTTTCTATGCATGTAAGAGCTAGACAGTGAATAAGGAAGACCGAAGAAGAGTTGATGCTTTTGAGTTGTGGTGTTGGTGAAATGCTGAAAATACCAGGGACTGCTAAAAGAACTCACAAATTTGTCTTGGAAGAAGTGCAGCTGGAATGCTCCTTGGAAGCAAGAATGGGCTGACTTCGTCTCACCTACTTTGGTCATGTTGTCAGAGGGGATCCTCTGGAGAAGGATGTCATGGTTGGTAAAGTGGAGGGTCAACAAAAGAGGGGAAGGCCCTCAAAAAGATGGATTGACACAGTGGCTGCAGTGATGGGCTCAGGTACAATAGGAATCGTGAGGCTGGCACAGGACTGGGCAGAGTTTTGTTCTGTTGTACATATGGTCACTATGAGTCAGAGATGACTTGACAACACATAACAACAACAACATGTATTTTATTTGATTTTTTTGAATCTTATATATGTTTATACTGTTTATTTTGATAACTCACTGAACTCTTATCTATACTAATATCTTTTCCATGTATCCTCTTGCATTTTCTACATAAACAACCATCTATTCTTAAGTAAAGATAATTTTTTCCTTCATTCACAATGTTTATATCTCTCATTATTATTTTAAGTCCTACTGCTTTGGCCTGAATGTCCAAAGCTATAGAGAACAATGTTGTTGTTGTTGTTGTTATGTGCCATCGAGTCAGACCTGACTCATAGCGACCCCTCCTTGGGTTTCTGAGGCAGTATCACTACAGAAGTAGATTGCCCAATAGTAGTTGTTTTATTTCTGAGTTTAATAGGAATAAAACAGATTAACCGTGGCTTCAACTAATATGAAAAGCTAGATCTAATACCTAATAATCAAGATAATCTCTTCTTTTAGACTTCCATACATAAACAACATTTTCTCAAGTCCTAAATCAAAGCCTTGCTGACTTTCAAAATTTGTTAGTTATACAAATTACTGAGTCATTACCATAAGATTATTTGCTCATGAATCATCATAATTCATGAATAATAATAAATTGTGTTCATTATAACCATAATTCTTTGTTTATTAATTACTCTCCATAATTAGGCTTATTAAATGAAAATCTGTAGCACTCCTAAACCAATTTCAACAGAAAGCAAAAAAGAAAGTATTTGATCTTAGGAAAATGAATAGCTATGTTTCTCTTTGGTGGTAGGATTGTTTTTTATCTTAGGAATATTGTGGATAAAACAGCTGATCCTCGTCTAGAAAGTATATAGGATATTATAAAATACATTTTGTACCTTATCTCTGGCTTCATCATCTGTGTCTCACTTTTTCTTTTGGTCTGTCTTCTCCAAATACTATTTTACATTTTTGTTGTCACAAACATATTTATGTAAAGCAAGTTATATCACTTCTAGAGCAAATTGGGATCTAAACACAAATAAATATAGCATCAGCCCCAATAATTAGAAAAATTAAGATTTGGAAGTCATAGAAGACATCTATTCTGCATTCTTAAGTTAACTATCTAAAAATCACTTTCTTTGAGGTATAGAAACTAACCAAAAGTAGGGAAATAAGTAATAAATAAATCAAGAAAAATGTTAGCAATTATGACTTTTAATTTTCTCATAACTTTAAGTTTAGTTATTAATGATAATGACATCACCAGGACATAATCTACTTTACTACATTGGATTTAGCTATAAAAATTAAAAATTTCCAATTGTCAATCTATTATTTTTCCTAAATAAGGAAAACATTCTTCCCAGATAGTCAACTTGAAGGATTTATGGCTCTTTAAATCAGCTACAATATTTTAAGGATCCCATATTATTTGTAGATATATTGACTACTGACTAAATCTCTGTATCAGGAATCTTTGGTTTGAACTGGTGAAAGTCACAGCTCAAATAAACTTTAGTAATTTTAAGTTTTAAAGGGAGGCTGGGCAGGAGCTCTGGTAACACAGTGCCTAAAATATTTGACTACTAAGCCGAAGACTGGTGGTTCAAACCCACCAGTCACTATTCGAAAGTAAGACTAGGCAATCTACTTCTGTAGAGATACCGCCTCAGAAACCCAAGGAGGGGGGTCACTGTGAGTCAGAATCGACTGGATGGCAGAGAGCTTGGTTTGGTTTGGTTTGGGTAGAAGGTGTAAAACACATTGGTTTATGTAACTGAAAGGTCCGTAAGTGGGACTGTCCTTAAGTACAAGGAGCTTTGGTGGCGTAGTGTCTAAGGCATTTGACTGCTAACCAAATGGTTGGTGGTTCAAACCCACCAGCCACTCCATGGAAGAAAGACTGGGCAATTACTTCCATAAAGATTTACCACCTCAGAAACCCTAAGGGGGTCACTATGAGTCAGAATTGACTTGATGGCAGTGAGTTTTGTTTTGTTTTTGTCTGTCGTAAGTTCAGCTTGATCCAACAGTTCATGTACTATATCTCACTGCTCTATTTTCCACTAAATTACTTTTATTCTCAGATTTTACTCGATATTGCACTACTAGATTTTACTGGATAAGGCCCCTAAGTGCTAAGCTCATGGATGTAATCATAAAATGTTCAAATATCATTGCAGACTTCAAATCAGATTGTCAAGAGAAGAACAGAGAGTATCTCTTCCACACAATTTTGGCAACTTACTCTTTCTTTTAGCTCAGATCACCTTATATGCTCATAACTGAACCAATAGCTGGAGTTGAGGGAATGTCATGGGTTAATTGGTTTATGTCAATCAGGTCTCACTTTGGGGGCAGATTGGGTTTTAGGGAATATCCCAAGGAGAACAAAAGGGAAAGGAATATTAGGTAGCCAATCAACCAATGTTCACTCCAAACCAAATATTATGCAGTTCCAAAAAAGCCAAACCCATTGCCACTGAGTCGATTCCAATTCAAAGAGACCCCATAGGACAGCCTCATAGGAACTCCAAGGCTGTAAATCTTTACAGAAACAGACTTCCATATCTTTCTCACACAGAGTGTCTGGAGAATTCAAACTATTGGACTTTTGAGTAGCAACCAAGCACTTAACCACTGCTCCACAAGAGCTCCTTATAATGGAGTTGCACATAGTTTATTGGAATTATAGCAATATCATATTATTTCACTGATACAAAACCATCGCCAACAAATCAATTCTGACTCATAGTGACCCTATGGGACAGAGTAGACCTGCCCCGTAGGCTTTCCAAGGTTGTACATCTTTACCGAAGCATACTACCACATCTTTCTCCTACAGAGCACTAGTGGGTTCAAACTACTGAAATTTTGGTAAGCAACTGAGCCCTTAACACTGCACCACCAATTTGTTTATTCATTTATTTATTTATTTATTGTGAGCCTAATATATACTAAAGAAAACAGTCCTATCTTTAATGTCTGTATTGTCTCAAATCTACTTTAGTGAGAATGGGATTAAGGAATTTCAATGTAATAAAGCTCAGAATGAAAGATCCAGTGCTAAACATAGTACTTTGGAATCAATCCGAATTCCAAGTGAAATGAGAATGAGCCATGCTACCTTTTGCTATTTTCTTGCTGATGTGAATTTGTGGGTAACTTCCAAGATAAAAGTACAGTCATGTGCTTCATAATGTCCATTTGGAAAAATATCCAAACACATTTAAATGTGTGGTCCCATAAGGTTATTGTTTTAGGCTGGTTTGCTAGAGAAGCAAAACCAGTGAAGTTTATATATGTATATATATAGAAAGATTTACCTCAAGGAAATGGCTTATACGGTTGTAGAGACTGACAAGTCACAAGTTCATGGGTCAGACGTCAGGCTGGAGGCTTCTGACTTATGTAGCTGCAGGGGCTGATGAACCCAAGATAGGCAGATCAAATAAATGGCAAGCTGCTGGCTCATGGACTTCAGAGGCTAACAAATCAACAGTGGGCAGGTAAGAAGGCAGGCTGTTGGCTCACAGGCTGCAGAGGCTAATGAATCTCAAGACTGGGAAGCAATATTGTAGGCCGATGACTCAACTATAGAGTCATATTGTCAGATGATGACAAGTCAGGCCACATCCCTGAGAAAACTCCCTTTCAACTGATTGGCTGCTTATAGCAGATCTCATGATGGAGATGATTACATTGTATCAGATCTCATCTGGTAGCATAGTGCCTAAGGCACTTGACTGCTAACGAGAAGGTTGGCGGTTCAAACCCACCAGCCACTCCTTGGAAGGAAGGTTGGGCAAGCTAATTCCATAGTGATACTGCCTCAGAAACCCAAGGAGAGGTTGCTATGAGTAGGACCGATTTGACAGCACATAACAACAACAACAACAACAATACAGTTTCCATTTCATTTGGGTTAACTTTAAGTTTCTTAATAATAATAACAGTGGCATATTTATTGGAAGATGTTTTCAATTATTATTAAATTTCATTTTCCATTAAAGATTTAAGAGTCTTTAGGGTACAGAAAAGACATAAAGCCAAATATTACCCACTTCTCACGTGCTTTCCCTGGGTTCTTCTCCCTTTGTCCTCTCACCAGCATCTTTCTAGTTTGCCCATCACCATACTTACATAAGGAGCTCTGGTGGCATAGTGCCTAAGACATTGGACTGTTAACCAGAACGGTGGTGGTTCAAACCCACCAGCCACTCCTTGGAAGAGAGGTTGGGCAATCTACTTCTGTAGTGATATCACTTCAGAAGCCCAAGGAGAGGTTGCTATGAGTTGGATATGACTCCACAGCAGTGAGTTTAGTTTGGTTTTATACTTACATAGCATGTACAAAGAAAGTAGAAAACAGCTTTATTATTAGCATAAATGAATTGTAATTATGAAGAAATTGCCTCTTAAAAATAATCCAGAATTAAATATTGCTAATTTTTCCTTTTTCTGGTATTTCACACTCTCAATAATGGGTTCTTTATTAGTATGAATGAGAACATGTTGGCTTTACACAACTTCCTTCCTTAAGTGAATGACTACTCCTTCACTGTTGTTACTTTATAAAGACATTCCCTATGTTTATAATGGGAGCTCTGGTAGCATAGTGGCTAAGACACTTGCCTGCTAACCAGACGGCTGGCTGTTCAAACCCACCAGCCACTCCTCGGAAGGAAGGTTGGGCAATCCTACTTCCGTAGTGATACTGCCTCGGAAACCCAAG
>NW_006921789.1:4974761-4994564 GCF_000298275.1 Orycteropus afer afer
TAATACATATGTCTTGTACTCATAATAAACACCTATGTTACTGGCTTGTGTAGGTACTCTACTTTACCATACTTTCTATTTAAAAAGCTTACTGTGTAACACTGAATGTCTCCACTAGTAGGTAGAATCCAATCTTGTGTATCACGTGTCTCTTGAGTGTTGTAGCATTATCTCTGTTTAATTTTCCTTCAAAAACATTACCATGAAGTACATCATGGCTCCTAAATGCAGAAAAAAACAGTGCTAGTGTTAACAGCAGCAAGAGGCAAAGGAGAAGTATCGATTAGGAAGTGAAACAAAAGTCATTCAGCAACATAAAACCAGCGAATGCTATTGTTCACAATTTAAGCATGTCACACTCGACAATCATATTGATCCTCAAAAACAAAGAAAAAATTCTCCAAGCTGTTATAGGATCAGCTCCACTGAAAGCTACAAATCTAACAAAAATGCAAGAGGGACCTATATCAGATATAGAGAAATTGCTAATGTTGTGGATTGAGGACCAAACACGAAAACAAATCCCTTTCAGCATATTGACAATCACTATGGCACGAAGCTTGTTCAAGAGGCACAGTGGTATCACTGGGGTTAGTATCACCCAGTGCAGTAACTCATAGCGTCACCCCCTCCATGGACCTCCTCCCATACCGGACCATACGGAATACTTCAGAAATGTTTATTATCAGTTTTAATTATAGAATAAAATGCGATATAGTTGTAAATCCTTAAATGAAATATTTCTTAGATTCTATGAATTCTAACAACAAAAGTATTTTGTAAAATCTTTCTACATTGTATTACAATATTAATAGTTACAACATTATTAGAAGCCTTTTTGATTTTTCTTCTTTTCCCTTAATTACTACATTATTCTCAAAAAGTTACTGATACAAGCTCACAAATACTACTCACCACCATATTGCAGCTAAAGCACCAGAAAACTTGACAAAATCAGCAACTATGAAAACACTGGCAGCAATGAAAACAATAAAGCATCATTGTAATCAGGTGATAATGACAGTTCTGACCAAAGCACTTTAGAAGTTTCAAAGAGTACATTAGCATAGAGTTTTAGTCTTGAAAATATATTGATACATGTAATCTGGGCTTACGAAAAAAGTTTTTGTTGTTCTAACTAACTTCAGAGATTTTTTTTAAAAAAATAATAAATTTCTGGTGAAACATTGCACAAAAAATTTATAGACAGTAATTTGGTGTCACCCCCTCTGACCGTGTCACCAAGTGTGGTCCACACTCCCTGTCTCCCTCTAGTGCCATCACTGAACTAGGTTAAAGAAAAATCAGGGCCATAAAATGGAGGTCAGGGGGAAAAAAAAAAAGCAGGGCCATACTATGAAATGGTGTTTGCACAACATCCAAATCATAAAACGTCCTGTTTCACAAAACATATTGTGGACATTGAGCGATGCATGACTGTTAAAAAAAAAAAAAAAAAAAACCTCACTGCCATCGAGTTATTCCAACTCGTAGCAACCTTACAGAATAGAGTAGGGCTGTAAATCATTATGGAAGCAAACTGCCTCATCTTTCTCCTGCGGGGCGGCTGGTGGGATCGAAACATCATTCTTTTGGTTAGCAGCAAATACTTAAACCACTGCCCCACTAGAGCTCCTTGATGCATGAATGTATTTGCAATTAAAAGAGCACAAGATAAAACTCAGCGAATGATTGAGAAAGAAGTAATGACAAAGTGTTGGCATTAAGAAGGTAGTGTAGGAGCTGAACTCTGAATGATCAATAAAAAGAAGTCGTATAAAACTTACATGGTCCCATTCCACAGTGAACAATTGGGACCTTTGGAAATGAGCCTTTGCTCTAACCCAAAATGTCAGAACATTTTGTTATGGACAAAGGGCATGGAAATGACATAGATACTAGAAGATAAAGAAGGAAAATGAAATTTATAGAAAGGTAGTGACAGAACACTAACAAACTTGCATATAATCCAAGAGTTTCAAAATCTTTATGATTTTTCTTTTTTAAAAAATTGCTTTGAAAAATTCATTTACAATCAGTTGGCTGTGGTTATGATGAGGTGTCCAATAGAAAACACTGATGATGGTGGCATCTATTTGTACTTACAGAGAAAACCAAACCAAACTCACTGCCCTCAAGTCAGATCCGACTCATAGCGACCCCTCCTTGGATTTCTGAGGCAGTGTCGCTACAGAAGTAGATTGTCCAATCTTCCTTCCAAGGAGAGGCTCAGATTTAGTTTT
Source organism: Orycteropus afer afer (assembly GCF_000298275.1). NCBI lineage: Eukaryota > Metazoa > Chordata > Mammalia > Tubulidentata > Orycteropodidae > Orycteropus > Orycteropus afer. Next base: position 4,977,005 of record NW_006921789.1, read on the forward strand.
ATGGCTATTGGACATTATAACAAATAAAGCTATCCCTCATATATAGAGAGATGAATCTGCTTATCTACAATCAATAGTGCGTGTTTTTCTGATGCCTTTCTGTCACTTCTGACAGCTTCATTCAGCCAGACTCCTTCTACTATTCCAGTCTGCTTTTGTGACTAAAAGTCCATATTTTCCAGAAAACAAGCTACAGCGAGGGTACAATCTGACAGTGAAGCTGTTACAGCATCTAGGCAAGGCTGCTATATTCATTTGGCCATCAACTCCACTGCATTACCAAGGACAGATTATTTTACGTCACTCACCCAACACTCACTTCGGGAACGTGAAAAACAGAGATTGTTTGCTGGGTTTTTTTTTTTGTTTGTTTGTTTTTTCTAAGTTTAGTGACCAAGAAAAGAAATTGCATCTCAGAATCTCTGAACATTTCATTCGTTTTGATTTTTTTTTTTTTCAGTTCTTATTTGGACTATTAAAACTTCAGGATTTGGAAAAGTTTGTTTTTAGATTCAATTAAAATATTGGTTGAGCACCTGCTAGGTGCTTGGAGCATGAACATAACTTGAAGATAATATCTTCAAGAGGATTAAAACTTCTTAGGGAGATAAGACATGCCCCATGAAATATTAGAAGATTTACGTGGAGTAAATGGTGTAGATGGGAGTTAAAAGCTTGAAGGGGAAATTCTAAACTATTCAGAAAACCTTTTATGGAGAAAAGTGGGACTTAAATTAGGCACAGCTAGAAGGGTAGTAATTGAATAAAGGGAAAATGGGAAGAACAGATGGGTGTTTGTGTAAGAAAAAGCACAAACAAAGGCTCATAGGCAGAGATAAGTACATGTTGATGCAGCTTAGTGAAATCAGAACTGATGATAAAGGTTTATACTGGAGAAAAGGAAGGAATTGGGATGAATTGTGAAGCAGAGGCACACAGTTGAGAGCCTTCAATGCCAGGAAAGGAGAAGTCAGTGAAATTCCTGAGGAAGGATGTGACAATGAGAAAAGCAACATTCCAGAAACATTAAATGTATGGTGGCACAGAGATGCAATTGGTATGAAATGATATCGGTGACAGTGAGACTGTCTTTCAGTAATTCACCACCACAAGTATCAAAAGAAGACAGAAAAAACAACAACGATTTCAAATTTTTCAGCCAGAATAATTGGGTTATCTGATTAAATGGCTATCTCCATAATGTTGTTATTTGCCATCGAATAGGCCCTGACTCATAGCGACCCCTCCTTGGGTTTCCGAGGCAGTAGCACTACGGAAGTAGGATTGCCCAACCTTCCTTCTGAGGAGTGGCTGGTGGGTTTGAACCGCCAGCCTTCTGGTTAACAGTCAAGTGCCTTAGGCACTATGCTACCAGAGCTCCATAATATAATCTCCATAATAGGTGGGTGATAAGTAGGTAAGAAGAAAGTTGAGGAGATTATAAAATCACTTTTAAAGAAAATATTTGCTGTATTTTATGTAACTTTTGGAAAGATGAACAAATAGAAATGTCTCAGAAGATATTTGGAAATGTTGTGCTTGAGTTTGGTGAAAATTTTCAAGTAGGAGTATAGATCTGATCCCCAATATTTTTGTTAAAAATAATAGCTAAAGCCGCAAGAACAGAAAAATTTCCCAAAGTTGAATGTATGAAGGAGACAGCTTTGAGGAGCACTGAATGAGGAGATAGGAAGGTACCAATGGGGGATGGGGGGTAGGGTGTTTTGTGTGTGTGTGTGTGCGCGCATGTGTGTATAAGAAAGACAAACAGAAAGAGACTGTCAATGAACCTTTGAGAGGTGATTTTAAGAAGAGTAGGCAATAGTGCAAAGAAGTCAAAAAGCATGAAAAACTTGAGGACTTGAAAATTGGTCAATTCTAGCAGCACAAGAAGATTTCTGATAAAGGGAAAATTGTTTAACTTTTTTTTTTTTTTTTTTTGGCTGAGAGATATCATTCATCTGGGCAAAAAAGAATTGAATGATTATGATGTTTCTGCAAGAAGAAATTCAATCTGCATAATCTATCCTTGATATTATTTTTAAAAGCATTTACTTCTCTAATGGTAAAAATTTGGAACTGCATCATACCTGCAGATAGATTTTTTAATAATAAGTTCAATCATAGTCATCTAAATTTCATCTGCAACTGCAATAAATTGTAAAGGAATGCATTAAAGGATTTATTTCTCCCAAATTTTTTCCTGACATGACAGGAGAAAATAAGACATTTTTTAATCCATTCCACTTTCTTACCAAAGGACAATATAATCTGGTTAACTTTCATATCAATCAGCAGCACAGGGTTTTTCGGACATAGGTAGAGGTTTAAAAGCACAAAATTGAGAGCAATTAGCATTCAAATTAATGTTACATGGGATTCAACATCTGGCAAGTGTGTCATCATTTTGGGTCATAGGCCACCTGTTAGGCTAAATGTTCATACAATTGCAATTTACTCTGCATACAAATGGAAAAAGAATTATACTTTAAAAAAAATTCTAAATTTAACAATATATATGTAGGGGGTACCCACATTTTAAAACTGACTAGAAGTTAATAATGGATCAAACACCCATAAGATGAAACATACATGATAAAAAGAAACAGAAAATACTTATTTTTAAAAATCATATTTTATAATAATTGGCCATAGGGCTAATATTAATTTTCTCTAATCCTTCTTATCATGCGCAGTATTAGTGGCAGTCTCCTCTTTATTCACCAAGTGGTTAAGGGCAAGAAGAAGACAAACGCTCAAATTCTTTATGCTATTTATATAGTCCTTGTTGTTGTAAGGTGCCATTGAGTCAGTCCTGAATCATAGCATCTTATGGATCCTGGATCCTGCACCAGCCTCACAATACTTGCTATACCTGAGCCTGCTGTTGCAGCCACTGTGTCAGTGATCAAAGACTACAGCCTTCAGTATGGATTATGCCTCAACCCTCATTGAGGACCTTCCTTTTTCTTGCTGACCTTCAATTTTACCAAGCATGACATCCTTCTCCAGGGAACGGTCCCTTCAGACAACATGACCAAAGTAGATTTTGAGCATTATTTATATAGTAGAGGCTTCAAATACCCGGCTGCTTTAGGCAATAGTGCGAGCTGTGCCATAAGATACCAAGTCCTGAGATGTCTTCTGCAACCCACTACAAACACAGATCCATGCACAGAATAATCCAATCTGAACTTCACAACTCTGGGGCCTCTGTTGTTCTTGTTGTTGTTGTTGTTTGCCGTCGAGTCGGCCCCGACTCATAGCGACCCCTCCTTGGGTTTCCGAGGCAGTATCACTACGGAAGTAGGATTGCCCAACCTTCCTTCCGAGGAGTGGCTGGTGGGTTTGAACCGCCAGCCTTCTGGTGAGCAGTCAAGTGCCTTAGGCACTATGCTGCCAGAGCTCCTCTGGGGCCTCTAGGATCACTATAATACAGGTCTTAAAATCTTAGAGGTTCACCACAAGGAATCTTCTCTGCTAAAAGCAGCTACTGATAGAATTCTTTAGGGGACTTGGGATCCTGAGGCTTCTATCTCTAAAGTTAAATGTCTATAGAGGTATTGCTCAGAGCTGCCATGAAGCCTATCTCACATTCACTCAAGAGTCCTCTGGACTTCCAGAGTTACCCAAGAATAAAAGGACCTTCCAAGAGGACAGCACCAAACTTTGTCATTAGCATGTGCCAGGAGGCCCCAGAGCCTTCTAGGCCATTGTTGTTGTTGTTGTTGTTAGGTGCCATCAAGTTGGCTCTGACTCATAGCAACCCTATGTACAATAGAATGAAACACTGCCCAGTTGTGCACCATCCTCACAATCCTTGCTTTCCCTTAGCCCATCATTGCAGCCACTGTGCCAATCCATCTCCTTGGGGGACTTCCCCTTAATCTCTGACTCTCCACTTTACCAAGCATGATACCCTTCTCTAGAGATTGGTCCCTTCTTACAACATGACCAAATTATGAGAGGCAAAGTCTGGCCATTCTCATTTCTAAGGATCATTCCTTAGAAGGCATATCTTCAAGACATATCTGTTAGTTCTTCTAGCAGTCCATGATACATTCACTATTCTTCACCAACACCACAATTCAAATACATCAATTCCTCTGCAGTCTTCCTTATTCATTGTTCAGATCTCACATGTATATGAGGCTATTAAAAATACCATGGCTTGGATCAGGAGCACATTAGTGTTCAAAGTGCCATCTTTGCTCTTAAACCCTTTAAAGAGGTCTTTTGCAACATATTTGCCCACTTCAATATGTCATTTGATTTCTTAATTGCTGCCTCCATGGGCATTGACTGTGGATCCAAGTAAAATGTAATCCCTGACAATTCTAATCTTTTCCCCATTTTTCATAATGTTGCTTTTTGATCCAGTTGTGAAAATTTTTGTCTTTTTTATGTTGAGGTATATTCCATGCTGAATGCTGTAGTATTTAATCTTCCTTAGTAAGTGCTTCATGTCTTCTTCACTTTCAGCAACCAAGGTTGTGTCATGTGCATATTGGAGGTTGTTAGTGTCTTCCTCCAAATCTGATGCCATGTTCTTCTTCATATAGTCCAGTTTCTCAGATGATTTGTTCAGCATACAGATTGAATAAGTACAGTAAAAGGATAAGACCCTGATGCACACCTTTCCTGATTTTAAACAATGCAGTATCCCCTTGTTCTATTCAAACAACTATCTCTTGGTCTATATGTAGGTTCTTCATGACCACAATTAAGGTTAGAGAGCAAAATCCAATGAAAGGGCAAACCTCACACACACACACACACACACACACACACACACACACCTTGTCCTGCCCTCTATTTCCAGAGCACAGCAATTCCTGCAAATACCACAATTTAGGAATGCCAGAATCTTATGTCATGCTGAAGGATAAGCATAATCCAGAAAAATCTGATAACCATACATCAGAGGAGTTACCTAGGGTCCTTTACAATTTTTGCTCAGTTTCTTTTTCACAGAATCCAATTTTGGGGAACTTCAAGAAGCCTGATAAACCCTTTCCTTTATTTTAGGGACTAAGAAAGTATGAGATTGAAAGCACAGGATGTGTCTGTGATTATCTGCTACAAATTGCAAAAGCAAAGAAACTTCTAGCACTTTTGAAGTTGAAATACAGAAATCACACTTTTATGTTGTTTATAGAGAGGACAGATGAGGAAAACCCTCTGTGGGATGGATTGACATAATGGCCACAACAATGGACTCACACACACCAAGGATCACGAAGATGCTGCAGTATCTGGCTGCGGTTTTCATTCTGTTACAATCAATGTCACCATGACACAAAGTCTACTCATTGGCAACTAACAACAACAACACAGAAATGAGCCATCCTTTTTTATAAAAGCCATTTTGAAATGCAAACACCAACTAAAAGTACCTATGCTGTAATTTGCATGCTAAAGTGCTCCAAATCACTCTGCTAGTTCTGAGAACTCCAGGTCTTTGCTGTATTTTTCTAGAGAGAGAATAATAGGTGTTTTATCGGGAATTCTGTCTGTTAAAGCAATATGTTTACTGACATTTCCATGCTTCTGTAACACATTTTCCATTGATTTTCATGGCCATCCTACATTGTTATGGAGGCAGCTGTGAGAGGTAAAACTTTGTACTTTGTACCTTGTAGGTGCGAACCAGAAGGCTGGCGGTTCAAACCCACCAGCCATTCCTTGGAAGGAAGATGGGGCAATCTATTTCCGTAGTGATACTGCCTCGGAAACCCAAGGAGGGGTCGCTATGAGTTGGGTCCGACTCAATGGCACATAACAACAACAACACCTTGTAGTCCAGCTGTCTCACTTGAAATTCTCACTGCCCCATTTATTCACTGTGTCATCTAGGCAAGTTTATAACTATTTAAAGCTCCAATTTTATGATCTGGAAGGTGAGCGTAAGCATGTGCCCTGCACCAGAAGGTTGTTGTTGTTGTTATTATGTGCCATCGAGTCAAACCCGACTCATAGCGACCCCTCCTTGGGTTTCCGAGGCAGTATCACTACGAAAGTAGGATTGCCCAACCTTCCTTCCGAGGAGTGGCTGGTGGGTTTGAACCGTCAGCCGTCTGGTTAGCAGGCAAGTGTCTTTGCCACTATGCTACCAGAGCTCCCAGAAGGTTATTGAATGAAAAAGATAATGTTGATAATGTTCATGGCACAGAAGTAATGCCAGATAAATTTAAGCCTTTATTGATAATAGGAGATTACTTTTGCGATGAGCTGCTGTCGAAGCAGCACTGACTCACATCCACCTAATGCACAACAGAACAAGCCACGGCCCAGGCCTGCACCATCATCGCAGTCAGCTGTTGGTACCATGAAGGACATTTTTGCAACCACTATTTATTTTAAGTGCCTTTCAAACTTGGGGGCTCATTGTCTAACGCTTGACTGGACAATTTTTGGTTGCAATCCATAGGGTTTCCATTGGCTAATTTTTGGAAGTAGATTGCCAGGCCTTTCTTCCTAGTCACTCTGAGTCTGAAAGCTCCACTGAATCCTGTCCAACATGAGTGATCGTGCTGGTATTTGAAATAGCAGTGGCAAACCTTACAGCATCATATAGTTGTGTTGTTAGGTGCCATCGAGTCAGTTCCAACTCATAGTGACCCTATGTAAAACAGAAGCAAACACTGCCAGGTCGTGCACCATCCTCACAATCCTTGCTGTGTTTGAGCCCATTGTTTCAGTCATTGTGTCCATCCATCTTGTTGAGGGTTTTCCCCTTTTTCATCAACCCTCCACTTTACCAAGCTTGATATTCTTCTCCAGGCACTAGACCCTTCTGACAACATGACCAAAATACATGAAATGAAGTCTCGCCATCCTTGCTTCCAAAGAGCTTTCCGGCTGCACTTCTTTCAGGACAGATTTGTTTGTTCTTCTGGCAGTCCATGGTATCTGCAATATTCTTCACCAACATGGCAATTCAAAGGCATCATACCAACATGCAAACCACCACAGTAGGACACATTGACAGTCAGGTGGTAGAGTAAGGGATTACCTAAATAACTAATTACCAAAGTATTAATATAGTGTCTGGTCTGTGTTTAAATGTTTAAATGATATTTTAATTGTTTAAATATTCAGCGTATATTTTCGCTCTTTATTTGACGGAAATATGCTGTTTGACTTGACCAAAATGTGTCCAATAATTAATTGCAGTGCTCTTCAAACTCTGCTTTGAAAAAATCTGGCTTCTGTGGAGGGGCTTAGGGCAGCTTTTATTCCATGTAGGGTGTATGGAGCACAATAGGGAGACTTGGGGTCAGTGTTCCAGACTGCAAGTAGAGCACTTCTACTTATCAGCTTTAAATATTGGGTTTCTGGGCAAATTTTGGTTTGAACAAAGTGTTGTGCAGCTAAAAAAGTGGGGAGGGGAATACTCATGATTTAATGTGCCTATTATTTTTAAAGGGAGCTCTGGTAACACAGTGCCTAAGGCACTTGACTGCTAACCAGAAGGCTGGCGGTTCAAACCCACCAGCCACTCCTGGGAAGGAAGGTTGGGCAATCTACTTCTGTAGGGATACTGCCTCGGCAACCCAAAGAGGGGTCGCTATGAGTCAGGGCCGACTCGAGGGCACATAACAACAACAACAACAACATTATTTTTAAAAGGAATATTAAACATAAATAGTCAAAGCTGTATTTGAACCATACCATTTAAGTTCTGATACAATGTTAAAAATTGACCTTTATCTAAGTCAAAATCCAAAATTATCTGAGATTTAAGCAGGTAGGGCTCCTTTAAACCACTCTGTTCATCATCCTTAATTTGAGAAGTGTATTACACTACACCAAACTTTTGTTACTCAAAATGGAAATGAATTAAATGAATCGAGCCTCCAAGACCCCATGGCTGACATTTGTTCCTATCCCAAAGGCAATCCAGAGCCAAGCCAGCCTGAAGCAGAGTGCAGTGTTTAGGTCTGTGGTCTCTGGAGGTAGACTGCTTGGGTGGTACTCCTGCTTGGACGTACGTTTGTGCTTGGGCAAATTATTTCCCATATGTGTGCCTCAATTTCCTAACTGTAAAATGGGAATAACAACACCAACCTTATAAAATTACTATGAGAATTTAGAAACACAGTAGACACAAAACTCTTCCAACAGAAGCAAAAAGAAAATAAGTGGTCATTAAACATTAGCTCTTAAGGTCATTAAGAGATAAATTTGTTTCAGAATCATTTTTATGTTGAATTATTTTCATCTCTAATTATAAAAGTCAGTGCATTTATTATATTAAATTTCCTTTTGTAACTACAGGAAGGATGTTTACTAAATTATTTAGCCTTGTATTTTAATTCTCACTTGGTAATCTTTCTCTTTTCTTAGATACAATGTTATTTTCTTAAATCTTAAACTATGAACAGAAAGCTCAAATTTTCTTGGAAAGAATCTCACAGAAAAACATTAATCCTGCACTCTGGTCTTGAACTGTCTACTATTTTGATTATGGGGAAAAGTAACCACATAATATGGCTGTATTTTACTACTAGGTTTATGTAAGTTTAAATTTCTAAGAAAAATATTTAAAAAATGAAATATTATTTTGATAATCATCAGTTTAACCTTTTAATATACATAATTTTACTTTGTCATTTTAATGTACATATTGATCATTTTTTTTCCAAGTCCCACTCACAAATTCTGGATGAAAAAATACCTTTAAAACAATAACAAAACTTCATAGTTCTTATTCTGTCATATTTCAGATCTTCAAGGACTTCACATGTTGCCTCAGACAACTAACTGGTCAGTGTTTCCTCCCCAACAATATCTCTTGACTCTTGGATTCAAAAACAAAGAAGATGGGAAATTTTTGGAAAAAATATCAAGCCGGAAGCTGCCAACATTTCCAGGTGAAACATTTGGACTTATTATTATTTTTCAATACTGTTATAAGGCAGGAAGTGTGCCTTATTCATCACAAAATCTAGTATACAGTAGGGCTTGGACCTCAAAAATTATTTGTGGGTATATAATAAACTCATTCTAATCTTCTGGTAGCATAGTGGCTAAGTCATTTGCCTGCTAACCAGACGGCTGGCGGTTCAAACCCAGCAGCCACTCCTCGGAAGGAAGGTTGGGCAATCCTACTTCCGTAGTGATACTGCCTCGGAAACCCAAGGAGGGGCCGACTCGACGGCACATAACAACAACAATATTCTTTTGAGTTAGTTAACAATACCTGGAATGCTAATCCCAGGCAAGCTTTGCCTACCCCTCTCACTCCCATCATCTTCCTCAACCACTACTCCACCAGTGTCTAATCACAGGACATTTGAAGAGTACAAGCTTTTATCATCTTTAAGCAAATGCAGAAGAAAATTATAACAAAATTATTATAAACAAAAAAACTTGAATCACCTGGATTATTTGCTATTATATTAGAAATATCAGTTCCATTCTTCTCATGCAATTAGCCAAGAGCTTAGATCTCCTGAACTATATTACAATTAAATGGTGACCCGTAATTCCAGTTGAAACTTACAAAAATTCAAGAAACTATAACATTGAGGTCTCAAACTTGTAGGCTAAATTCACAACCAGGTTAAAGTTATTCCTTCAGCTCTACCCACATAATTAAGGATTTGTGTTTTGTCTGATGATGTATCCTCTGGGGCTTATCTCAACTTCAAGCTACATTCAAAGTCAATGGGATCTGCACACTTGAATAATACCTGGGAGGAACAAGACAAGAATCAGACACATTTATGACAGCATTTTTTTACAGCTTAGGAAAAACGTACTCTGCAGAGATAGGTGAATTGTTATAGGCTGTCTCTTCGATCTCTCAATCAGGAAACACAGCAACACGAATAAATGACAGTTCTCTAAAGGGCAATGTCTCCCCTGCCTCTCTCCTCACAGAGCTTTCATTGCTACACATATGGTCTGGGGATGGGACTAGTTTCTATACTAAAGATTTCATATCTGTTAACATTGAGATGTCTGTTTATAGCTTGCTAAAGAAAACATTTTGAACTGGAAGTCTGGAAAAGGTAGTATAAAAGTTTATTGTCACAATTTTTAGAACATAAAACGCCCTTCGGTCTGCTGACCAGAGATGACACCTTCAGACACATGGAGACAATGGGGAAGTGCATCTTGCCAATACTGGATTTTATTAGAAGCACCCAATTGGATGTAGGTATATGAGACTTTTAAATTTGTCCAATGTACCAATATCTGAGAGTTCTAGAAATATGAAAAGTTTATGGTACAAATATTGCAAGTATTGGAGGATTTTAGAAACATTCACAGTAAATCTCCAAGCAGATTTTAGCTAATGATTTTATTCCTTTTATATTTTAAAACATTACAATGTTATGCTTTGCAATTTCCAGCATTTAATAGACTGGTGTCTACTTATAAAGAGCCTTTACTTTGTACCTTCCTAATACCAAATGCCAGGTTGTAGTGAATTTCACGTTTCAAATCAATAACAAAATTTTAGCTAGATAATATTTTCTCTATTTCATTTATTGAAGTATTGCATATAACCAGGTCATTACCTACACAAGGATTTAGAACTTTCAAAAGAATGCTTCCATACCACACTGATAAATTGCCTGCTACTCTAAACATTCGCAATTGATCTCTACATACCCTGAAGGCAAATTATCTAATCTTTCTACGATTCAGAGATGTCCCTTGTCTACTTTTCAGTCTTAAAAAGCCCAAAATAAAATCTGAATTATGCTATGCTATTTTACAAAATTTAAGCCTTTGTACTGAAAGTACATAAAGAGAACTTCTCATTAGCGAGCTATAAAGGCTGCAGATTTCTCCTCTTTTAATATTTTTCAAAAGGGCTTTAAATTGGAAATTTCAAGTATTTCCTTTTTGTGTCTTTTGCATTATGTCATTGATTTGGTGTTCTTACCTTACAAGGGCAACCGAGGGGGTCATCACAAACAGCTATTTAACATCTGTTCAGCAGTTTACCTGCTCAATAGTATTATTCAGCATTTTTGAAAAGCTACAAAACCTCTAATCTATCTGCATGATTTTAAAATCTATGCATTACAAATACAAGAGCATATTTTTACTGATTTCCCTACCATATTGCTCCACTATCCCCAGAACTGTCTTCCATACAGTTATCTCTTCTATACACTTCTATTAATAATAAATCCATCTCATTGGCTCTACTTCAAATTTTAGACCCTGTTCTTCTACTCACCCTCTGTCACAATCCCTCAGAAACACAGACACATATAGAAACACACACACACACCCTCACCAACTTTCCCATCCTAAATGTGGACCAACACCCTTTATCATTGTCATCTTCAGGGCCTTACCAGCAGGGGAAGCTTTGCTAACAAGAATGATCACCAAAACAAAAACCAAACAAGTTGGTTCCGACTCATGGCGAACCCTTCTTGGGTTTCTGAGGCGGTATCTCTACAGAAGTAGATTGCCCAGTCTTCCTTCTGAGGAGTGGCTGGGGGGTTTGAATCGCCATCCGTTTGGTTAGCAGTGTAATGCCTTGGGTACTATGCCACCAGAGCTCCACAATGATCACCAAGTAGTATTATTTCATGTCATTTGCACAAGGTTTGCAGAGCCAAAGTGCTGGATGTTGAGGAGGTGATCTGCCTGTGCCATATTACTTGTCAATATTACTTGTCAATATTACTTGCCCATATTTGCTCATCATCTTATGCTGACTCAGATCTCAAAGTGGGAGAACAGATTGGACCTATATGGGCAGTGTGCATTGTTTTAATGTCCTTAATTCATTTTCTTCTCACCTCTCAAATGGCATTCTGGCCACTGGGAAATTTGTCTATACATATATATTTATCTGTCTATGGAATAGACTTAAAGCCCATAACTAATGAGATTCTTAGCATTTAATCAAGGAGCTTTGGTAGTGCAGTGGTTAAAGCGTTCAGCTGTTAACCATAAGGTTGCTTGTTCTATCTCACCAGCCACTCTGCAGGAGAAAGATGAGGCAATGTATTTCCATAATGATATACAGCCTTGGAAGCTTTATGGGGCAATTCTACTCTGACCTGTCAGGTCACTATGGTTGGAGTCAACTCAATGGCAGTAGGTTTGATTTGGTTTCGTTTGGCAATCTCACCAGCCACTCTGCAGGAGAAAGATGAGGCAGTGTACTTCCATAATGATATACAGCCTTGGAAGCTTTATGGGGCAATTCTACTTTGTCCTATCATGTCGCTATGAGTTGGAGTCAACTTAGTGGCAGTCAGTTTGGTTTGGTAACATCTAATCAATAACTCCTTTAGAATGTGTCTCACAATCACTTTCCTAACTACAAAGAATTTCAGTTCTACTATGTCTGCTTCTGGGAGCTCTGATAGCATAGCATTTGACTGCTAACCAGAAGGTTGGTAGTTCAAACCCACCAGCCACTGCTCAGAAGGAAGGTTGGGCAATCTACTTCCGTAGTGATACCACCTTGGAAACCCAAGGAGGGGTTGCGATGAGTCGGATCCAACTCAACAGCAGTGGTTTTTTGTTTTTTTTTTAATGTCTGCTTCTATGGGAAAGAAAGATTTTGGAAAACTGTCTTAAAGAGTTTCATGTAATTGAAGCTGGTGAGCCTGAAGGGTTCCAGGGACCAAAAGCGTATACAAATATTAGCCTCTCAGCTTCTTCTTACATGCCAGACAGTGTCATAAAGCAGGATTAAAGAAAATTAACTGGAAAGGTAACTTAGCTTAATGAAGCAAGCAATGAGTTGGTGACCAGAAATTATTCCTACAAGCCACCACTAACTGTGACCAAGCAGCCTTCTGGTGTTTTTAAGATCCTCCCAAAAGGTCTTTTTGTTGTTGTTTTTACCTCTTGTCAGATGTCAAATACCATACACTCGAATGGTTAGGTGTTGTATTATCCTTATTATTTGTTGCCCTAAGTTGTAATACCTATAGGTGAAGACTTGGGCCCAAGGCTGTGCCATAACTATGTACCCCTACTTGAGGCTCATCACTTAATGTCTGAATTGTCTGTTGCTTTTTATTCTAGTTTATAAAATGGGGCTGATATTGGCCAGGCCTACTTCTCAGAATTGATGTGAGACCAAAGTATATTATCCATGTTGAAGTACTTTGTAAAAAAAAAAAAAAAAAAACTCACTGCTGTTGAGTCGAATCCAACTCCTTGGGATTCTGAGGTGGTATCTCTATGAAAGTAGATTGCCTAGTCTTCCTTCCAAGGAAGGAAGTCTACCTTCCATCAACCTGGCTGGTAGGTTTGAACTGCTAGCCTCTGGTTAGCAGTCAAATGCCTTAGGCACTACACCAATTTTGAAAGTTTTAAATACTTGAGTTAGCTTTGACAGACTGTTTTGTAGAACTTCCTTTTTCTTTATATGAGTTTTGTGGTTTGAAATTATACATCCCCCTCCTAAGATGAAGACTGTCCTGTGGATTTGAATTCTTTGCCTTAGCAGTGACCATTGATTTACTCAGCTCCACTCCCTTAGGCAGGATGGCAGCATCATCCCAAACACAGAGGATATCTATGCTCACAACAGGGCCAGCCCCAGACTTCAGTCTCATTAATAACAGACTCCGACCTGTGGGGGCTAAACAGCCCCCACGTGTGTTGATAGAACAGAGCAGATATCCAGGTTACCTGCATTAGAAGACAGTGACCAGTATCTCATCCCGAAGAATTTTGAATTTTTCAATCACCTAAACACCGGTGATTGAGACAGGATTTTATTCTTCCCTTAGGGTAAAGAGTTGTCCATTTGAAACATCCACAATTTCATGCAGGCCTAATGGCTAAGAAATTTACTTTGAGTCGTATATGTTCAGAGTTTTTTTTATTCATTTTGGCAATGTTCCTTAATGGAAAATCCTTTGGAATATGAAATTAGAATGAATTAAAACTCAACATTCATTATAGCAGGAGATCCAAAAGATAATACTAGTGCTTGACATAATATAATGTCTAGAATCAGTTATGCACTTTTTAAGTATTACCACATTTATATTAAGTCACATAAATGATGTTAAGTGTGTAGATTTCTAAATGATTACTTAGGTGATGCCAAGGATTCTCATATTCTATCCCCTAGACATATTCAAAATTTAATCACCTTATAAATACCAAGTTTATAATATCTATCTAGTATCTTTAATTATGAAAAAGTTAATTTTGCAGTATACTCAATTATAATATCATAAGAAATTTTTAATTGGTTGCTCTTATTACCAATTCTGCTCTATCAAATAAGGACATCTTTTTTGTTCTCCCCAAATTATATATAAAGAGATAGTACAGCAATTTACCTTCAGTGGGAGTATATTAAATATATGCATAAGAATTTTTTTTTTTAAATTTTAAGTTAACAAATCACTCTTCTTCCAAAATTCTGAATTATTTTATAGTCAAGAAATTATCTTAAATCAGGTATATTAGAAAATAGGATAGGATTGTCCTGAGCATTGCCTGGGTGCTGACTGTGTGCAGAACATTTCACTTAGGAGCTGGGGTGTAGAGAAACATATGTATATTCTCTACAGTTTAAAAAGTATTTTCCTTCCTATTATCTCATTGGATCCTCACAACTTGGTGACATTGTGTCACCTGTATTTTACAAGTGGGAAACTGTAGCTTGGAGTTGTGATCTCTTTTTGCTCACATAGCTAGGGAAAGGAGAACTAGGATTCAAAATCAGAGCTTCAGAACATTGGGCCCAGTATTGTTGCAAATAGTGTGCAGTCATCTATTAACCTAAAGGTTGGTGGTTCAAAGCCACTTGGTAGTGCCATGGGAAAAAAGGCCTGGCAATCTATCCCAGTAAATATTAGCCTAGAAAACCTATGGAAACAGTTCTACTTTGGTAAACACAAGGTCACTATGAGTTGTAATCAACTCAACAGCAATGGGTTTGGGTTTTGTTGCTGTTGGTTTGCTTTTGTATTCTTTCACTAAAACACAATGCATCTATTTGAAATAAAGTCATGATCCTTGCTGGTGGCAAAACATACATAAAACAACATGGAAATGATCCCATACCTAGATTCAATAGAAAATGAATGTTTATGTCAATGAATTAGACTCAGAAAGTTAATTGTGAAAAGCTTCCTGTTGTTATTGTTGTTGTTATGTGCCCTCAAGTCAGACCAGACTCATAGCCACCCCTCCTTGTGTTTCCGAGGCGGTATCACTACGGAAGTAGATTGCCCAACCATGAGTTTTCATCCCTTACCAGGAGGTGTAAACATGGTTGATAAAGGACACAAAGATATTCCCATATGAACGAATCCCTGACATGAGAGAGGTTTCTGCATCTCAGGCCGTGATTCCCTTCACACTTCTCCCAGCAGTCCTTATCTTTATGTATCACTCTGGTAGGCACATAACAAGGAGCAAACAGGAACGATTCTAGACTTTTCAAATTATAATCTAAAATATTCTACCACCTTCCAATCCGATGGTTCTAATCTTACTGGGCACCCAGTCCCATTCAATCTGCAGTGTTGCTCTAGTGGTGTTTTCCTTCTCCAAAATCTTTGTCCTAATTATTTCACATGCCACCAGATGACTGTGCTTTTCCATTCATTAACTTTATTGGCTGCTGTCAGTTTCAAACCTTATGTACTGTGCTTTCTGGGCTAAATGTTAAAGAGTTAAAATAATAAAATCTCTTGCATGCATGAAGCTTCCTTCATGGGCTGACTTGCCAAAAAATGACCTAACCATGTTTTTAATACCTCGTTAATTTTCCTTTTAATTTCCTCTGAGTGAGGCATAGAAAACGTTTACATATGCACATTTGAAATGAACAATGTTTCCAACTCCCTTTTTTTCTCAATGGATGTTTCTATATGTTATGCCAAATGGAAATACATTCCAAATACCTGGGTTCTGCTTTTCAGCTGTATTATGTAGTACCACTTATTTGCCAAACCTTTATCCATACCTGCTATTAAATTTGGACAATTCTCTGACTGAAGCCTTCATTTGAACTTGCTATTTACCTGACCTTCATTGCACCATGTGAGGGTTTAGCTTCAATCTTGGACACTTTATTACACTTGTTCCAGCAATTAAGGACCATTGATTTGATTGCTTCTGAAGTCTCATTGGGAGGGCTACCTCCCTTTAGATATAGCCCTTGCTATCATAAAATGTCTAAGCTAATTCCCTCATTTTTTATTATTTTCTTTATTTCATTAGAGCAGCAACATTAATACTGGCATTGCATTGCTTTTCAAAAGTCCCTATCTTGTATAGTATAAATATTAAACTATAGTTTCCTTCCTGATCACCAGAATTGCATTTGGCTGGGGGCAGAGGATGGATGGGTGTCTATTAGTAGTCAACTATATTCCTTCCCTACTATCTTATTCAGATAAAGCACTTCCTGTTTTGTTATGCATCCAACAATCAAGCTAACAAAACACTGTTGCCTTCCACAATTTTTATTTTCCCGATGTTTTGGAAAATTACACTGATAGATTATGTCCTCCAGCAGGCTGCATTTGTTTCTGCTTTTTGGAGTTGAGTCACTACACCACTTCCCTACAACTAGCACTATTGTTTATTTTAAAGAAGGACAAAGGAAGCAATTTTTCTGCAGAATGAAAACTGTTTCTCCTCCAACTTGCTTTCCTCTATTTGACAGAACCCCATTGTTTGGCTGCATGTTTAAACTGAATAAGCAGACTAACTGTTTCATCAGTCCGGGGAAAGGATCCCAAATCCCCTTCTGCAATCATCACTCCTATAGGCCTCTAGATTTTGAGCTAAATGATTAATCAGCAAGAGTAAATTAGCATGAATAGAACATTAGTTGAGTGGCATAGATAGGTATTGGGGAGAAATCAAGCAAATAAAATGCAATGGTGCCCGACCTTCATTTATATCCAAGACTCCAGGAAAGTACCACCAGAGGCTGCTGTCAATCAAAATGTGGGCTTGACATTTCACAAAGAACTGCTTTCTAGTTTTGGGGTAAAGTTCAGAGGAAAAAAAAAAAAAGTTGCCATTGAGTCAGTTTCAACTCACAGAGAGAGACCTCATGTGTGTCAGAGCAGAACAACTCCATAGGGTTTTCAGTGGCTGATATTTTGGAAGTAGATTACCAGGACTTTTTTTCCTCAGCACCTCTGTTTGGACTTGAACCCAACCTACAACCCTTTGGTTGGCAGCTGAGAGCATTAACGGCTTGCACCCCCACACCCCCTAGGAACTGAGAAGTTCAGATGCTCTTTAGTAATACTGGTTTCTAATAATTTTCTCTTTAGAGGAACTACTCTCTTGTGAAGGAGAAATCATGTCTGGTCTCCACATTCTCTAACTTCTGGAAGAAGTTCTGTTTTGCCAGCAGGCAAAACAAAAACAGACCTTGTTCAGATACTAAGCTTTAAAGTCCTGGCTTGTTCTCAAACATTGGTGTTGAAAATAATACATACCGGGATGGGGAAGAACCTGGCTAAAACTGATCTATCTAAGGGAGCTCTGGTAGCATAGTGCCTAAGGCACTTGACTGCTAACCAGAAGGCTGGTTGTTCAAACCCACCAGCCACTCCTCAGAAGGAAGATGGGG
>NW_006921789.1:4997805-4998442 GCF_000298275.1 Orycteropus afer afer
TTTTCCAACTACTGATGATTCTTCTTTGTTTCCAACTTTTACATTCCAATCACCAGTAATAATCAGCACATTTGATTGAATGTTTGGTCAATTTCAGATTGCAGAAATTGGTAAAAATCAATTTCCTTGTTTTTGGCTCTGGTGGAATAATAGTAGTATTAACTCGTCTTCATTGTAGGCATATGGATATTATTGTATCACTGATAGCATTGTACTTCAGGATAGATCTTGAAACATTCTTTGTGATGATGAATGTCACACCATTCCTCTTCAATTTGTTATTCCCAGCATAGGTGACCATATGGTTGTCTGATTCAAAATGGCAAAAACCAGTCCATTTCAGCTCACTAATGCCTAGTATATCGATATTTATGTGTTCCATTTCATTTTTGACAAGTTCCAATTTTTCTAGATTCATACTTTGTATATTGCACATTCCAATTATTAATGGATGTTTGTGTTGGTATATGTGTATTTATATGTATATGTGTATACATATATGCATATATCTATTTCTAGAGTGAAGAAAATCTGCTGAAGGAGATGTTCACAGGAACAGGATACAGGTGATGCACAGCCAGTGAATAGGAAGCAGAGAGGAAGATTATATACATATGTGTGTATGTGTGTATACATA
>NW_006921789.1:4998542-5008292 GCF_000298275.1 Orycteropus afer afer
GTTCAAACCCACCAGCCACTCCTCAGAAGGAAGATGGGGCAATCTACTTCTGTAGTGATACTGCCTCGGAAACCCAAGGAGGGATCGCTATGAGTCAGGTTCAACTCCACGGCACATAACAACACCAACAACAAGGCCACATATCATGAGATTCCGATTCACAGAGTCAGGCCCAGGACTCTGCCTATTTAACAAACATGCCTAACAATTCTGACACCAGTAGTGCTGGAGGAAGCCTGCCATGAATGGGGTGTTGAGCACCTGGCTTTCTTCTTCTGAGCACCAGGATGTGGATGCAATTGCCAAACTAAATCATCTTGTGATGTCCCATTTCTCACCACCCCCAAACACAGAAAACCAAAGCTTTTGTTTTAATATTTATATGCCCCTTATCTTTTCCTAAATATAAACTCAAGAATTTTATAATAAACTTTGCCTTTCCTATCAAGCACTAAAATTTGTAGTAAACTTTTCAGAGAAGATAAATTCCTCCTCTTTTGTGGATCACAGTAGCACAGAAACACATAGGGGGCTCCGTTTTATAAAATCCCAAATACCAATACATTCATGAAGGTTAGTGGTCCTCACAAATTGGCACCAAAGTATTTCATGAAGGATCATGTCCGTTGCTGAGATGGCTCTAGGATCCAGAACAGAGCACTATAAACCCAAAAGGACAGTGTGCAACGCAAACCAATCTGAACTAAAGATAAAAGGAGAGCTAGAATTTTAATGTAAGCCATTGAGGTAAATAGGATTCAACTTGCAGAGCATTTTTCAGGAATGTTCCTTTTACATAAATGAGAGTGGACAACATTTAACCCTTATGATGCCTTGTCAAAGTAGAAAAGGTTACCACTTCAAGCAGACACAACCCTGTGAGCTCACTGCTGAAAGACCAGTACAGTTGAATTTCAATTCTCTCTCCCCACCCCCCAGCCTAGCTTCCTTATGTACAGCCACATGAAAACACATCTCCACAGTCATGCAACGTGCCCACTTTTATATATTTCAGCTATTTAAAGGAAAGTAGAGATAGGTCTCTGAAATAGTAGAAAGAAAAATTTATTAGGACCAGATACCATTGCTTCAAATGGTGTAAATGAAAAGCCCTGACCTTAAATCCCAGGGAGAGCTTTGTTTCTGTGTGTTTGTTCTGAAACATTTTCTTTCACTTTGAGACTAGGGGAGTTTCCATGCATGCTCAGGTGTGATGGAGAAGTTACAATATGCCAGCCTTCTCAGCTGGCTGCAAAGAGTAAAGGAGCAGTCCCAGGTGATTAATCAAGCAATGGCGGAGCTGGCAACCATCCCCTATCTACAGGACATCAGTCAACAGGAGGTGGAAATGGTAAATACTTGCTTTTCATTGTTTAAGCTTTCACAGGCCCTAAATCAAGAGAAAAGTGATATGCTCTAGGAAAGGGAAAAAAAAAAATCTTGATAATAAACGTGTTCTAAGGGCAAACTCCCTAACCCTCCTGAAGCATTCTAATGAAGAAACAGGAAAATGTATGTTTTTAGTTTTTATTTGTTTGCATTATCTAGCTTCCATTTTTTTATAGCAAGAACTTTGCAACCTGATAAAATGCAAAAAGGGGTTGATTACTGATATTGTATGTCAGGCTTTCTATTTTTAAGTGAAGTGAAATTTTAATAAATTGTTTCCTAACTCCCATATACGTTAGTATAAAAGTTTCTTTCCTGTGGAAAATGAGAGAACAGAAGAGTAATTGGTGAATAGAAAGCTGATCCTACCAGAGTCTTTAGAATTTCTTGAGTACCATATATGTTGGCAGGAGCTCTGGTAGCATAGTGCCTAAGGCACTTGACTGCTAACCAGAAGTCTGGTGGTTTAAACCCAGCAACCACTCCTCAGAAGGAAGGTTGGGCAATCTGCTTCCATAATGATACTGCCTCAGAAACCCAAGGAGGGTTTGCTATAAGTCAGGTCCAACTCAACGGCACATAACAACAACAACAATATATGTTGGCACTGCCAACACACACATGTGCACATAGTTAAAGCAATAAAACAAGTGGTTATTTGAAGAGAAAATTTAGTCAAAATTTATATCTTTTGTAAAAAAACAAAATAATAATTGATAACCAGTTGACTCAGAAAACCAGACACTTTATTTAGCCTTAGACAAATCTAGTCAAAAATTAGTTGAGGGAATCTCTCACAGAAACAATCTTCAAACAGATGTACAATATAACCATAATTAATATTATAAATGCTAGCACCTAGTTTGAAAAACAATTACTAAACAGTGAATTGGCCATTTGAGGAGAGGTAAAATTTACCTCATATGGAGATGCTGTGAATTAGGTAAGGGCTCTTTACATAGCGGCTTTAATTGAGGTTAGCTAGAACTAATTACAGACCTGAATTGAATTCAAATTGCAAGGATGAGAACAGTCCAAACTGATCACCTGTAATTTGCAGATAACTAAAGGAGGACTCCCTCTATGAGACTTTAAAAAAATGTAACAAATTAATCAATCAAGAAATGAACTGCCAACATTATAATGATCATCTAAACCTGTCAAAGTATATTAAATAAATACTGTTATCAATGTGAGCATATAAAAGAATTTGACTAGCCAAATAATAAAACCATGCATGCTAAAGATTAAAAACTCTATTAAGGAATTGCTAAGTTAAAACTGGAAATAAGACTTTCTCAACTTTATGGTTGTATACCATAGAATGCCTTCTAAGAAGCTAAGTATTCGTGCTACCATTCATAAGGTATTCACGACTGCAGTAAATATAGATAGGGCTTTCAAAATGTATATTATAGCCAGTTTTAGATGATTAATTCTTCTCAGAGATAAGAGGAAGCAAAGAAAATGTTCATTTCAGAAGCCAACAAAGATATTGAGCCTGTCTTCCTGAAAAGCACATTCAGGATTTAAATGAAGAATATAGGGGAGCATTCTGCAAATAGGACTTCCTAACCATACATTCCTATCTATGACTTTTTTTTTCCTGTAAATATTTCTATTTCAATATCTGCACAAAGAGGACCAAACGAACCTTACAGGCAACACATACTAACATGAGCAATAAGTTGCTGTTGTTAGGTGCCGTCAAGTCGGCTCCGACTCATAGTGACCCTATTTACAACAGAATGAAGTACTGCCAAGTCCTGCACTAAACTCACAACCCTTGCTGTATTTAGCCCATTGTTGCAGCCTCTGTGTCAATCCATCTCACTGAGGGCCTTCCCCTTTTTCACTGACCCTCTACCAAGCATTGTAGCCTTCTCCAGGCAATAGTCCCTACTGACAACATGACCAAAGTAGGTGAGATGAAGTCTGGCCACTCTCACTTCCAAGGAGCATTCTGGAGGCACTTCCTCCAGGACAGATGTATTCATTCTTTTGCCAGTCCATGGTACTTTCAGTATTCTTTGCAAGCATCACAACTCAAAATCATGAACTCTTCTTTGGTCTTCCAGCTATCACATGCATTTGAGGCAACTGAAAATACCATGGCTTGGGTCAGATGCACCTTAGTCTTCCAAGAGACATCTTTGCTCTTCAGCACTACCCACTATCTAAAACTTTGAAAATAAGATCTCACAGATTATTTTCATACTTTACTTATCTATACCAACCAGAAGAAAAATTTAAAATGTATATGGATATACATGTTGTTGTTGTTTGCCATCGAGTCGGACCTGACTCATAGCGACCCTTCCTTGGGTTTCCGAGGCAGTGTACATGTAGAGGTCAAATATTTCAAAATCATGTATCTTGAATGATTTTGTCACATTAAGTAATAGATTTGACTTTCAAACCACTGAGTATGGATTAACTTGGGGGAAAAAAAATTGTAGTAATACCTTGTCAGGTGATATATAAACAGTGACAGCTCAATAGAAGATTTTTAAGTGACTCAGTTACCTGCATAAGCTCTGCAATATCTGCAGCACAGAAAAATTATCTAAAGGTTCATACCATTCAGTGTCACAGTGAACTGAACTGTTACTTGGCAGAACTCTCTCTGTGGCTGTGAATATCACACTGTTTGGGGACAGCTTCATTACTTTGCAGCCACATACACATCATGCGTATAGCATTGTTTTGAATTAGAATATGACTTGTTGGGGGTAAAGGATAGATTTTTTTAATTAACTTTTTTTAATTTAAAGAAATTTTGAAATAGATTGGGATCTATAAAAAACTTTTGTTGTTTTGAAATCTTAGATTATAAAGGAATAGTAAAAGAACTTAAATGAGCTAGATCCTTTGAGAGGCAATAAAACAGCACAATTTTAATATTGTCCTCTGGTGAGCTTTAGCATGATGCCTAGAATTATGATACATTAGCCTCAGGAGAAAATACTAAAACACATTTGTGCACTACATGCCATTTCCTGAGAGAATTGACTACCACCTTCATTCTTTACAACCGAAATCTGTTTTTACAAAGCATCAACACTTACTACATCAAAACCTATATGTTTTCTACAAATTTTCAAGAGGAATCATTTCATTGTTTCAATATTTTATAACTGCAATAATACTTGGTAATGACTGAAGCAAAGATCTGGTGGCAGCATTCATTGTAGGAAAGATGAGTAATAAAATCATCAGCGTACAAATGATTTTTTAATTAGGTTTTAATCTGTGTGTTTAGAGAAGTTATTTCTGTGTGAATTCTACACTGATAATTTTTATCTTGGTGCCACAGCTGCAGTCACTAATGGCAGATGCTATGGACACCCTTGAAGGAAGAAGAAACGATAAAGAACGTGTGTGGAATGCAGTCCAAAAGGTAAAACTTTGAGCTGAAGGAAAAAGATACTTTATTCTCAAAGGAACTGTTCATCTTGGGCCAATCTGTTTAGAAGGTGAAAAGAAAGTTCTTCCAGTTGTTTTTTGTTTTGTTTTGTTTGCTCATTTATTATTATTATTATTATTTTAATAAATGCAACACTTTACCTGGAAGTGTAACCAAATCAAATGAGTTTATTTAACCTGTTCCTTCAGGTTCACTTCTTTTCCAATAGACTGTGGTCATGTGCTTTCCTGGTTCTTCTTAATTATCATGATCTTACTTATATTTCATTTTTGTTATGTGCTTCTTCAATATTGGGTATTATGGTTGGGGCACATAACAACAACAACATCAGTGTTTTAATCCTCATCCCAACCCTTCCCCATTTTTTCTCATTTGAGGAATAATAGCTACAATTCAGGGAACTACAGAGAAATGAGAAATTCAATATTTTTGATAGATGAGTAGCATACTGGTTGTTAGAAGTAGAGGAACATCCCTACATTGATTGATGGGATTTCAATGCAAAGAGCCCAGATATGCACCTGGGCCCATGTACTCAGAAGACCTGAGTGACACTATGGAGCCCTATGGACAATATAAGAGTGCATAATGTTGAGTCTCAAGCCCAGCTCAGAGTAGTAAATTCTTATCATCCACCCTCCAGTCAGTCTCCTACAGTCCCCTTAAGTGTCAGGAGATATGAGAGGAACAAACCAAAGGAGGCTTCAGTTTATGAGACGGCAGTCAGTCAGGAGGGATTTTGGTGCATCTGAAGAAAAGTGTATCTTCAGTAATCAGTTCAGAGGTCCTATGATAAATTTATTAAAAAGAAATCAGCTGAACTCATCAAATATTTGTGGAATGTCTAGTGTACTGGAAAGTATATGAGTATGAGGAAAATTGTTCTCAGCAAGACTGGCACTGTCCCTACATCTATGGGACTTGCCAACTAGGAAGGAAGACAATTATTAAACAGCTACTTACTAGTTTGCTGAGTATGACAGTAAAAAAGCAGATACTCCATGATCTATGGAAACAAATAGCAAGGAAATATAGCTTAGTCCCAGGCATCAGAAAAGCTCTCTCTGAAAAAGTGATATTTACACAACGTTTAAAGGATATCTAGGCATTGTCAGTGAAAGGGGAGCAGATTTCTAGAGGGAATAGCACTAAGAACGCAAAGAAAGCATATGTCACATTCAAAAACTGACAAGAGAGCAGGGGAACAAACTGCAAAATGGAGACCAGAGGCAGGCCGAGTCCAGTGACAGAGGAACATATAAATGATATTCAGGATTTGGAATTTTTAAGAAAGGATTTAACTAGAAGATATTCTTGAGAAATCTCTAAGGCTGTGGTAGGAATAACAGACTGAGAGGCTACAGAAATGTGGGGAGACCAGTTTTAAGACAGCAATCAACATCCACATGAGACATGGTGATTGCCTGAGCTGGGGTGGTGGGTGTAGACATAGAGAGAAGCAGATAGACACAAAAATTATTTAGGAATCTCAGAGGATGTCTAGGTCAGTTAGCATGAAATAGTTCACAAAAACAATGTTCTACATCCTACGGTAATGAGTAGCAACTGGGATCTTAAAAGCTACAGAGCAGCCACCTAAGATGCAACTATTGGTCTCTCCCTGTCTGGAGTAAAGAAGAGTGAAGAAAATCAAAGACTTAAGGAAACAATTAGTCCAAAGGACTGATGGACCATGTGAACCACAGCCTCCACTACCCAGAGACCAGAAGAACTAGATGGTGCCTGAATACCACTACTGACCACTCTGATCGGGACCACAGGAGGTCCTGGGCAGAAAGGGGAAAAAAATGTAAAACAAAATTCAAAATCATAAAATAGATCAACTTATCAGTCTGATAGAGACTGGTGGAACACCAAAAACTGTGGCCCTTAGATACCTATAAGCCTAGATCTGAACCCTCCCTCAGGGATCACCTTTCAGCCAAAAACAGATAATTCTCTACTTGAACAATAACACTTGTGAGGAATGTGCTCCACAGGGCAATTAATCATATCAGACCAAAAGGGCAGCAGCATTTGCCTCAAAACAAAGCTCAGAAGGAGCAGGAAAGAAGGATATGGGGAA
Source organism: Orycteropus afer afer (assembly GCF_000298275.1). Classification (NCBI taxonomy): domain Eukaryota; kingdom Metazoa; phylum Chordata; class Mammalia; order Tubulidentata; family Orycteropodidae; genus Orycteropus; species Orycteropus afer. The sequence continues at coordinate 5,005,445 of NW_006921789.1, forward strand.
CTCAGAGAGGAAGTGGGAAGAGTGTTGTTATATTGAGGAAATTGCAACTAATGTTATGAAACAAAATGTGTATACATTTTTTAATGGAAAACTAATTTGCTCTGTAAACTTTCACTCAAATCACTATATGTGTATGTGTGTGTGTGTCTATGTGTGTATGCATTGTTGTTGCTTTTCTTGTTGTTGTTATGTGCCATCGAGTCAGACCCAACTCATAGTGACCCCTCCTTGGGTTTCCGAGGCAGTATCACTACAGAAGAGGATTGCCCCTTCTTCCTTCCAAGGAGTGGCTGGTGGGTTTGAACTGCCAGCCTTCTGGTTAACAGTCAAGTGCCTTAAGCAGTTAGGTGCCATCAAGTCAGCTCTGACTCATCGAAAAAGAACAAAGCACTGCTCGGTACTGGGCCAGCCTCACAATCCTTTCTGTCCTAAGCCCATCATTGTAGTCACTATGTCAATCCATCTCGTTGAGGCCCTTTCCTTTTTTCACTGACCCTTCACTTTACCATGCATGATAGCCTTCTCCAGGGAATGGTGCCTTATGACAACATGAGAAAAGTAGGTGAGATGAATTCTTGGCCATTGTCACTTCCAAGGAGCATTCCTTCTGCATTTTTCCAGAACAGATTTGTTAGTTCTTCTCATAGTCCATGGTACTTTCACTATTCTTTGCCAACACCACAACTCAAAAGCATCAATTCTTATTCGGCCTTCCTTATTCCAGCTCTCACATGCATATGAGGCTATTGAAAATGCATGGCTTGAGTTAGGTGATGTTAGTCTTCAAAGAGGAATCTTTGCTCTTTAGCATTTGAAAGAGGTCTTTTGCAGCAGATTTGCCCAGTGCAACACATGGTCTGATTTCTTGATTCCTGCTCCATTGGTGCTGATCGTGGAACCAAATAATATGAAATCTTTGCCAACTTCAATCTTTTTCTCCATTTATCGTGATGCTGTGTATTGGTCCAGTTGTGACGATTTTCATTTTCTTTATATTGAGGTGTAATCCATACTGCAGAGTCTGTATCTTTAATCTTCATCAGTAAGTGTTTCAAGTCATCTTCACATTCATCAAGCAAGGTTGTACCATCTGCATATCACAGGTTGTTAATGAGTCTTCCTCTAATCCTGATGCCAAATTCTTCTTCATATAGTAGAACTTTTCAGATTATTTGCTCACAATACGGATTGAATAAGTATGGTGAAAAAATACAACCCTGATGCACTCCCTTCCTGATTTTAAACCAGGCAGTATCCCCTTGTTCTGTTCGAATGACAGGTTACTCATGACCACAGTTAAGAGTTCTGGAATTCCCATTCTTCTCAATGTTATCATAATTTATTATGTTCCACACAATATAATGCTTTTGCTTAGTCAATAAAACACAAGTAAACATCTTCCTAGTATTCTTTGCTTTTAGCCAGGATCTATCTGGCATCAGCAATGAAATCGCTGTTCTATGTCCTCTTCTGAATCCAGCTTGCATTTCTGGAAGGTCCCTGTCAATGTACTGCTGCAACTGTGTTTGAATTATCTTCAGTAAGATTTACCTTGTGTGTGATAATAATTATAGTGTTCAATAATATCCACCCTCTGTGGGATCACTTTTCTTTGGAATGGGTACGAATATGGATCTCTTACAGCCAGGTAACTGTCTTCCAAATTTCTTGACATACATGAGTAAGTTCCTCCAGTGCAGCATCGTTTGTTGAAACATCTCAGTGGGTATTCTGTCAATTCCTGGGGCCTTGTTTCTCACCAATTCCTTCAGTGCAACTTTGACTTCTTTCTTCAACCCCATCAGTTCTTAATTATATGCCACCTCCTGAAATGGATGAACATCGACCAATTCTTTTTGGTACCGTGACTTTGTGTATTCCTTCCATCTTCTTTTGATGTTTCCTACATCAATCAATATTTTGCCCAAAGAAACTTTCAGTATTGCAACTGAAGGCTTCAATTTTTTCTTCAGTTCTTTCAGCTTGAGAAATGATGAGCATGTTCTTCCCTTTCAGTTTCCTAACCCCAGGTCATTGCTTATTTCATTATAATAATTGACTTCGTCTTTTTGAGTTGCTCTGAAATCTTCTGTTCAGTTCTTTTATCTTGTCATTTGTTCATTTGCTTTAGCTACTCTCCATACAAAAGCAAGTTTCTGAGTCTCTTCTGACATCCATTGGCCTCTTTTTTTTCCTTTCCTGTCTTTTTAACAACCTTTTTATTTCTTCATATATGGTGTTCTTGATGTCATTCCACAATTCCTCTGTTTTTCAGTCATTGGTATTCAATATGTAAAATCTGTTCTTCAGATGGTGTTTAAATTCAGGTGGGACATAATCAAGGTCATATTTTGGCTTTCGTGGACATATTTTAATTGTCTGCAGCTTCTATTTGAACTTGCATATGAGCAATTGATGGTCTGTTCCACAGTCGGCTCCTGGCTTTGTTTTAGCTGAAAATATTGAGCTTCTCCATCACCTCTTTCCACAGATGTAGCCAATCTGATTCCTTTGTAATCCATCTGGCAAAGTCCATGTGTATAGCTGCCATTTATGTTGTTGAAAAAAGGTATTCACAATATGTCGTCGTTGTTGTTGTTGTTGTTAAGTGCCATCGAGTCGTTTCCGCCTCATAGCGACCCCATGCACAGCAGAACAAAACACTGCCTGATCCCGCACCAGCCCCACAATCCCTGCTATACTTCAGCCCATCATCGCAGCCACCGTATCAATCCATCTCCTTGAAGGCCTCCCCCTCTTTCGTCAACCCTCCACCCTACCAAGCATGACATCCTTCTCCAGGGAATGGTCCCTTCTGACAACATGACCAAAATAGGTGAGATGAAGT
>NW_006921789.1:5010832-5026827 GCF_000298275.1 Orycteropus afer afer
ACCTTCCTTCCAAGGAGTGGCTGGTGGGTTTGAACCGCCAGCCTTCTGGTTAGCAGTCAAGTGCCTTAGGCACTATGCTACCAGAGCTCCCGAAAATCTATAGAGTATATATAATTCAGGAAACCAGATATGTATAGTATATGTTATTTAGGAAGCCAGATATACAGGCCTTGTTCATTGATTAGATATGGAATTTTGAGAATAGAAAAAGTTAAAAATGATGCTCAGATAGGTGACTTGAGCAATTGGGCAGGGGAGAAGGAAAGGTTTGTTGGTGCCATTTACTAAGGATGGAACACTATCAGGGAGTAGCTTTTGACTTAGAATTTAAGTTCAGTTGTAATTCAATCTTAAAAGTCTAGAGACAGAACCACAAAGGATATTTAAAAGGGAATTTGTTAATTAGGTAGGAAGTTTTTAACTAGGTATCTGAAAAAGCAAAAGAGAACAGTAACTTATCACAGAGGAAGCAATTAATAGAAGCAACCCATTGGGCTGGGAAATCAAAGGAAAGAAGTTAGAATTTCTACAGCTTAGAAACAGAGCTCTGGTAGCATAGTGCCTAAGGCACTTGACTGCTAACCAGAAGGTTGGTGGTTCAAACCCACCAGCCACTCCTCGGAAGGAAGATGAAGCAATCTACTTCCGTAGTGATACTGCCTTAGAAACCCAAGGAGGGGTCGCTATGAGTCGGGGCCGACTTGACGGCAAATAAAACAACAACAACAACAACAGAAACTTAGAGCAGGGGGCCCTGTGGAGCCAAAACTGAGACCTCCCACAAGGAGGTGCTGCTCAGCAGTTCTGACCTCTCTGAGAATAGAGGCAGGGTCCTAAAGGGCTGAGAACTAGAACAGAAAGGAAGGGACACTAGCCCATGAGACCAGTGTCTGGGGTGTGGAGATGAAGAAGTTCAGGGTATAATTCTGCAACTTTTGGAATAACTAGATTCAGCTGCTGCTACAGAAAAGAATGTCTATTTCTAGCGTGAAGACGCTTTGCTGAAGAGATGTTCATGGGAACAGTAAGTAGACAGAAAGGCCACAACGTGTCAGAAGAAAGTAGAGAGGAAAGAGCAAGGCCCTTCTTTCTCCTCCAGCCTTGAATTCTCCCTCTAGTGTCCCCTACTGGCAGAGACTTAAGCTGGCAAAGTAGAACTGAGGTTAGCCGAGTCCAAGCCCAGCATCACAGAGCTGACTATATAGATAGAGAAGGGTAAGTTTGAAGTTGAGAAAATAGAGGTTACTAACTAGCACAAGTGGGCATTGAGGTTAGGATGTTGGCAAGATATCCAATAATCACTAAAGCTCTATCTTTATTCAGTCTTCTGAATTGATGTGAACTGAATTCTTTTGAGTGAGGGACATGGCTAAGAAAGAGTATATAGACAGAGTAAGGAGAAAAGAGCCTTAAAGAGCACATTTAAAGCTTAAGAACAGAAGTCTACAAAGGAGACTGAGAAGGAATAGCCAGAGAGATTGAAACTAGTGTCAAACATATCCAATGTTGATGAAAGTGAATCAATATAATTAGTATCTCTGTTGACTATAGAAATAATTGTTTAGAGCAAGGGTCAGCAAACTACAGCCTGTGGGTCAAATCCTGCCCATCATTTTATAAATAAAATTTGTTGGAAACAGCCAGGCACATTCATTTATATATTGCCTATGTTGACTTTGACAGAGTGAGTAGTTGCCACAAAGACTGTTCAGCTCACAAAGCCTAAAATATTTACTATCTGGCCATATATGGAAAAAGTTTGCTGAATCCTGGTTTAGAGCACTCTTTCTCCTATAATTGCATTTGTACAGTAAATATTTAAGTTTTCAAATCCAAATGATAATAGAATATAGGTCCAATATGAAATTCCAAAGATCAGCCAAAATTTAGAAGAAAAATTGAGCAGAGGTGCCTTCCAAGAATCCCTGAAGTCACATCATGTAGACAACCTCTAATTCCACTTACTCTAAACTGGTGTTTTGTTTTATTAATTTTTATTTGATTAGGGTGACTAAACTAGTGTTTTTGATGCCCACATTTATAGTAGCACTTAGCCTATGTTTTCTCACATTGTCCCTATTCCATTTATCTATTGCTGTGTAACAGACCACCCCCAAATTAGTGGTTTAAAACAACAATTCAGTGTTATCTCTCACTGTTCTATGCACTAACTGGACTCAAGTGGTGCTTTCTGAGTCTCTCACACAGTTCGATCAAATGGCTCCATGTGTAGGGCTGGAATCATCTGAAGGCTAAAATGAACTGAGTGTCCAGGATGGCTCACTCGCATGGCTGACAGGTGACTAGTCAGCTAAGGTAGTAGACTGGAGCGTCTAAATATAGCCTCTTGTTATGGATTAGACTTCAAACAGCATGGCAGCTGAGCTCTGATAGGAAGTATCTTAAGAGAAAGGAAATGGAAACCATCAGTCCTCTTAAAGCCTAGGCTCCTAACTTGCATAAAAACTTCCACCATACTCTATAGATCAAAGCAATCATAAACTAGCCCAGATTCAAAGTGTCGGGATAGATTCCACCTCTCAGTGGAAGAGTGATATGTGCATTCATTGAGAGAATGAAATGACTGAGACCATCTTGGCGACAAGATATAGCAACAGAATTCTACCTCTGGATTCTAGTCAGGGTAGTAAAGTCAGGGCTGTTAAGGCCTCAGTGATAGTATCACTGCACAGCCACTCTACCCAACCACAGAGTATCTAGAAAGACTTACTATTCAGCAGCCAATATTTCCAAATTAAAAGCCCTGGTAATGATCATAACTTTCTAAATAGAAGCTCCTGAGAGGTCTTTAGGAAGATGTGAATGGGAAGGAACAGGGTGCCAAATTTTTCCCAAGGGCTTTTAATTTGGTTAATGTGACTCTACAAAGGATGATCGTATCACTTTCAGACAATTCCGGTAGCAAGTAAGTAATTTCCTTTTACTGCTACAGAGTTAATTTGCATGTGCAGAAAAAAATAATTAAAAAAAAAAAAACCCTAATTGTACAGCTACACTGTGTTCAGAGCCCACTAGAAGTTGATATCAGCATCACCACCTCTGAGATCTGTTATCTGTAATAGAAACATCTGTTGTACCTAATGGAAACACTTGAAATTTTCATCTGAAGCAGCAGAATTATAGCAGCACCTCTTAGTTCCACATAGTTAAAAGGTCTGTCAGAATCTGCATTACCTAACACAATTTTCAGGGCTCTACTTGCTATGAGCCTATAAAAAGCCTATCAAGATGAAATCTGATTCATGAGTGCTGCCCTACTGTCTACATTTTTTTTTTTTTTTTTGAGTTTTCACTAAGAACCCAGAAGGAAAAAGACAGACAATAGTGTTGTTTTCTAATTTACCAGAACTAAAATATATTCTTAAAAGAATGTTAAGAAAGTGGTTATTGTTTTGAGTTGACCTTACAAAATAGTTCCTTTCTAGTAATTAATTCAAGAAATAGATAGGTTGGTTTAGGTGTGCAAATATAAAAACAAGCAGTTTAAGTAAAAAAAAAAAAAAAAGAAGTAAATTATCTGTATTGGAGAGTTCTTTGCCACATCATATTCAATCAAAGGTATCACAGTTGACTTAGTTTGTTTCTATTTCTATAACAAAAGTATATATGTATCCTGAAAAAACACAGCCTTTTGAATATCCTGCAGGTCCTGTTAACACACTGCTCATTCATTCACACATGCATCAAACATTTTCTGAGCATCAACCCCGTGTTAGACAATCTTCTAGGCTTGGAGATACAGCCATGAGAAAGCAATACCCTAATGTTGTTTGCATTCTAGAAGAGTGAGGTAGATAATAAACTACATAAATAAATATGGAATATGTTATAAGGTAATAAATGGCATGGGGGAGTGGAGAGCAGGGAAGAAAAATGGAAAGTGTCAGATGATTGCAATTGCAGTAGAATGGTCAGGGTAGGATTCCCTGAGAAGGTGACACCTGAGCAAAATTTGAAAGAAATGGGAGAGGAAACCATGCAAATATCTGGAGAATAGCATTCTAAATAAAAGAATGCAAATACACAGCCCTGAGATTGGAGTGTGCCTGGCATGTACAAAGAACAGCGAAGAGACTCAGATGACTAGAGAAGAATGAACAGAGGGTGGGAGAGCAGAGGAGATAAAGGGAGAGAGGGAGAAGTGGGGAAGATGCTGTAGTGCCTTTCAGTTTGACAGAGTAGGGAAGCCACTGGAATTTTTTGAGCAAAGCACCAACATAATGCTTTGTTTAAAAAAAATAAAAAATAAAAAAAGCATTCTAAGCTGCTAAGAATAGACAGAAGGGGGCTTAAGGTGGAGGAGGCAGGGAGATTAGTTAGTAGGTTGCTGCAATGATCCAGGAGAGTGATAATCGCAGCTTTTACCAAGGTGGTGGTAATGGAGGTGAGAAGTGGTCAGATTCAGTATTTTGTCCAGAATAAGAGCAAAGGTTTCTTAAAAGGAAGGCTATTGCAGTAAAAAAAAAAAAAAAAAAAAAAAAACACCCTGGCCTAGCAATTTGGACATCTGGGTCTGTAACAAAGCAAGTCAGAAACTATTTCCTATCTCTAGGCATCAGTTTTTTCATCTGTAAAATAAAGATATTGGACTAGAAGATTCTAAGCCTCCTCCCAGTTCAGAAGAATGGATCTTTGCAAAGGCAGACCACCAAAATGAAAGAATTAGTTAATATTTACTGGACTCTTAATAGAATTCTCCTATCCTAATAAATTTACATCTGGCTATTTAAGGGGTCACTATGAGTCAGGTCCGACTGGACGACACATAACAACAACATTTAAAAAAAAGAAATAAAAAAATCTATTCTCTATACATACATCCACTAATTAATTCTTATATGAGACAAAAGCTGTAATTTATTAAATAAAGAAGTTTGTCAGCTTGCCTAAAATTATACAGTAAATAAGTGGCAGAGCCAGGACTTGATCTAACCCCAAAGCCTAAATTCTTTCTTAACAGAAGCCCAAGCTCTTCTGCTCCCTGAAAAACCCTGACCAGCTAGCGTTGCTGGATATGTAACTAAGCATTCAGGTGTGTGCAGAGTGGGCGATTAAGTAACTTCCAATGAAAGTGGAATTTGTCCCTAAATTAGCTCAGTTTGTCTGTCTTCAATTCTCAAAATAAAGTTTTTTTCAGTCTAAGTGAAATAAGTCACTAAGAAATTTTCTATTTAGTCTACCGTTTTAACTCACCTCTATAAGGTCCGCTTCTCTGTTGCTAAGGAGCCTTGGTGGTGCAGTGGTTAAATGCTCTGGCACTAACTAAAATTTTGGTGGTTGGAACCCACTAGGCACTCCACTCTGAAGGAGAAAGATGTGGCAATCTTCTTCCAAAAAGGTTACAGCCTTGGAAACCCAGTGGGGCAGTTCTACTCTGTCCTATAGGGTCGCTATGAGTTGGAATTAACAATGAGTTTGATTTCTTTTAAGAGAGTCGGGGGTTAATGGTCTCCGTCCCTTAATTTTCCATCTATAAACAGAACACAGAGCACATATATGCAAATCCATGATCAATTTATTCAGCTCCCACTCATGGGGCCTTGGGCAAGTCACAGCCTTCTGAGAAACATACTCTTATCACTTCCAGAGTCTATGATTTTATGTTAATTAGTATTAAATACTAAGATCTAAGGAAGTTTTATGAACTAGGCATGGAAATAAAAAAGAGGGGCCTTAAAAAAAATGTGCCAACTGTTAAGTTAGGACATTCCTATTTCTTCGCACCAGAGAATCAAACAGTCAAGTAACACTCCATATGCAACTCAGAAAAAAAAAAGTTATTTTCTCTTCATCACAAAGTTTAAATTTTGCACTGACTTAGGACTAAATGAGGACAAATGAGACCTTGTTATTTCAAAAGCAATGAGAGAAATGTTTTAACATATAATCATTGTCCTGTGAGTTTTCATGGGAAGAGGTGCTTCCTTAGAATTTTCATTCAGTATTACAATATAGAATAGTTCATCATAAGCTTCAATAAGTCCAACTAATAGCATATAGGTGGATTTCTTTAAAATATTGATACGAATCTATTCAAATTTTTTTAATTTTTTCCAAATCTTAACTTGTAAACCATACTCATTGTCATTATACAGAAGTGATACTCATTGATATACTGATTTGGTGTTTTAAGGTAAAAACGTAATAGAACTGTTTATCACTTAGCAACTCTGTTCTGTTCAAGACTATTGATGCAAACAGAGCAAACAAGGGAAAAATACAAACTTGGGAGACGGGGCAGGGGCAATTGGTGAAGGAGGGAAATGGAATATTTAATTTTCTTTCCACATCAGCATTCAAACCTGAATGCTTCCACAAACTCTTCTGAGAGAGATTGCACACGCTGCACTATCATTCATCGGCCAGTCATTTGGGCTGACTAATATGTGGTTAGGGCTTACAATTGTGTCTCTCTGAGAGTACTGCTGTCTTTTCAAAGATTCAGCCACCATACCACTCATTTGCAAAGCAGTTTTTCCAGCAATCAGGCTTTTCCTCTGTGTCTTATTCTTTAAGGAGTCTCCACAGATTTATTGCAATTTGATTGTGAATCTTCACAGCTTCTGGTTATGGGCTTCCTCATTAGCATATCCCCAAATTCCTTTACAGTGTGTGCTCTAAGCACTGCTAAGCAATTCTGTCCATGGTATAATGCAGTTCGTGTGGGGGAAACCCAAGTGCTTTTATTGCTGACCACGCTAGGGGGTAGGGGAGGCCCTGAAGACAAGCAGGGAAGAAGACAAGGCCCAAGGGGATGAGAGAGGCCGGTTTCTTGGGATAAACCCTTCCAGTTCCTGGGATAAATGAATCTGAACTATTGTGTGTCCAGGCTTGCACCAAAGCCCCAGCAAAACCACATTATCATGGTCAGAGGCTGAGCCCTGAAGCAGGAAAGCCAAGTCTAGTCTGAGGAGGAGAGAAAGCCTTGGACCTGGCAATCTCCCTGGACCACAGTACAATGCTCCAAATCCAAATGATGAATTTCAGTTATCATTTAAGGCAAACATCTTTTTCCCCTGACTTGGAGGAAAGGCATGTGGTTGATTTGTTAAATATTTTGCATTGCCTAATCTCCCACATTCCACCTCTGTGTGATCTTTCCTCCAAAACTGGGACTACCTCATAAACCATGCTACCTGCAAATACTGTCTTCTAAAACTTCAGTGAGTTGACAGTAAAATTCTGAAACAGAAATACTTCTTTAAATAAGTCGAATCTTAGCACAACCCTCATCTAAGGAGCATATATCTAGGAGCTCTGCCATTTTTAATGAGGAGTTTATCAAGGTGCAGAGACAGCTAATCTGCCATCTTGGGAACATACCTAATAAAATACTATAAACCAAAAACACAAAACTCACTGCCATTGAGGTGATTCTGACTCATAGTGACCCTCATTGGGTTTCCAATGTGATAAATCTTTAAAGAAGTAGATTGCTCCATCTTCGTTCCTCAGAGCAGCTGGTGGGTTTGCACCACCAATTTTTTGTGTTTAATTTTTTAATTTTTAATTAAAGTGGTCAAAGGCTTTAGGCACCACATCACCAGAGCTCTTTATAAAATCCTATGCTACCCACCAAATTAGTTAACTGTATCAGCCTATCTGAAGCTTACTTTTGAATAACTATGACAATTGAAGCATAGATAATAGATCATTTATTTCAGATAACTAATAATGATAATGGTAACAAATATTATCACTGATTATTAATTGGTCCCTTGGTATCAACAACCCTATGAGGGAGATATTGTTATCCCTCATTTGAAAGACAAGAAAAAAGAACTTTGTAGAATTAACAAGTAAACAACCCAAGCTTATAGTGACAGAATTTGATTTTGAATTAATTTATTTGGGTCAAAGGCTCTTTCTGTATCTTCTAAGTCAAACACTTTTGTTAAGCCACATGTGGCTGCTAAAAGTCAATAGCACAGAGAACATTACCTGACCCAAGCCCAGATTCCTTAAGACAGTCAATAAAACAACCTTTGATTGTGCTACTGTAAGCATCCTCCTTCCATAGAACACTACTTACTGGCCCAGCTGGGGACATACCCAGACTCCTCTGTGGCAGCAGCCTGACCAAATCCAAACCTCTGAACTCACTGCTTTTTGGATCGTGATGCTCTTACCATCCTCCTTCACTATCCCTCCCTTTGTAGATATATCACATTTAGTTTAGCTTTGGTAGCTCAACATCTTTCCTCTTCCTGCAACATCAGAAATTTAAGAAAACAGCCTGGAAATCCAGTTATTCCTGTAGTATATATTCACTGTCATTCTGAGAGTCACTTACTGAGGAGTTATCTGAATTAGCATTCTGAAATGCATCAGGATGGATTCATCTATGAAATCACAACTTTATAAGAAAATATTGCTGTAACTCCTCTAAGCTTTATCATCACCCCACAGAAAGCTTTGAGGCCAGAACTAGACCAGTGCATTGTTCACCTCCTTCAATTCCTGGGCTCTTTCAGACCTGCCTGATCCATTTATAAGGAGGTGACTAAAACAGAAATTAGAAATGTTCATATTACTCCAAACCTATTAGTGTTTTTATCTCTGAAAATGCTTTCCAAAATGAATCTTTCAGAAGAGCAGTGAAATATTCTGGAGTGGAGAGAGAGAGCATGTATCTCAGTTGTATTTTGAACTGAAGAGTGAGTGTAGTTCATTCCAAAAGCTATTCCCTTTGAATTACCAAAAGTGTCTTCTTTGCTTGGCAGCCTAGCATTTTATTGCATGTATATTATACATTAAGTTTTGCAATCCTTTATAATTCTGGAGAATAACAGAATAACAGCTTATACCACTTGGTAGCTAAATGAACCATGGGACATCTTGCATTCTGTACTGAAAGTGGGATTAATACAGAGTTCAGAACAACTGGTTTGGAACTCATTCAATCATTTATAGTGTACTCATTATACCTTTCATCTTTTGGAGAAGGGCAAGAATGAAAGTCCCTTTACATGCAGCCCTGAAGGAAGGTATGAGTCATTTATCATTTTGATTATGACTTTTGCAAAATGGTACATTTGGAGGAAGGGACAAGACTGTAATCTAAAACACACACAAATGCCAGAAGGACAAATACATCCATATCTCTTAGCATCATCAAAACTGTGTGTGTGTACCAGACTCAATTGGCACAACATAATACATAAAAATCTTGTTCCACAGTCTACTTTGGCGAGTAGTGACTGGTGTCTTAAAAGCTTTCAAGCAGCTATCTAAGATGCAGCTAATGGCCTTCTCTCATCCAAAGCAAAGCAGAGTGAAGAAAATCAAGGGCATTTGGAAATAATTAGTCCAAGGATATGATGGACCTCGAGACTAGAAGAGCTAGATGGTGGCCAGCTACCAATGCCAACCACTAGAGAAGGGATCAAAACTGGAGATCCTGGAGAGAGTGGGAGGAAAAACTTGGATTCAAATTCAAAAGCACAATAATGACCAGAATTATTGATCAGATGGAGCCTGGTGGGACCCCCAACACTATGGCACTGGGGAACACTTTGGGCCTGGGGTCAGACTCACTCCCAAGGACTGGCTCTCAGCCCAACAGTAGAAAGGCTTACAGACAGAATACCCAACCCAGGGCGATGCACCCACCTACTCTACAGAGATACACCCTTTGGAGCAATAGGCCATGGGGCACCAGAGGGGCAGCATTCACATGGAGAGAAACCTGGACAGACAGGAGTGCTTAGTTAAGAAGGCCACATAGATGGGGATGTCAGAGGGATGGGAAGGAAGGAGAGTGAGTTAGCATTGGGGATGGTAATTGGGGAGTGAAACCAAATGTACATGAACTGTTGAATGTAAAACAAATTCTGCCCTGTAAATCTGCACCCAAAACACAATTGAAAAATAAATAAATAAAACCTCTATGTGTGTAAAACTTATGTATACTCTTCTAAAATGGCTTTCTGATGGAGAATAGACTCTGAAGGAAGAGCATAAGATGACTGGTGAAAAGATGACTATAGACATATGTTGGAGAGATCTTAACCCAGAGATAGGATTTAGTTAGACCCCTTTCTTTTTTACTTAAAAGGTATTCAAAAGACTTTTAACTTCCCGAGACCTCTTATGGAGAGAAGGACCCTTCAGCTTCACAACAGGTGATTTGCTTCATCATATGTATGGAGATATTTAGAAACAACTGATTCAAGAAATGAAAATACATCTCCCTGTGGCACAGGAGTAAATCATTTAATAAATAAATAAATAATGATAATAATAATAAAAACTATAATACAGGACTTCTACTTCCAGGAAGATGAAATAGACATGCTTTTCCCTATTTCTCCCATTAAGTAGTACTTAAAACAGTGGATATTATATAGAAAACAAACATAAAACTCTGAAATGTAGAAAGAAAACATAATTCATTCCAGGGATATCAGGACCCAAGGAATGACACAATGGGGAGTTCACTGGATTTTCCTAGAGCTGAAAAAGGTAACAACCCAAAAATACCAATATGGAGGCAAAATAAGCCTTCACAAATGTCTGCTCTCCCTAGCCAAAGGGTACTGAAAGGGAAAACATAGCAAGACAGACTGGACAAGACTTTCAGATAATAATCACTCTATTCCAGCCAAACACTACAGCAAAATGTGGTCCCAGTCCCACCTGTCAACAAAGGCCAAGTGAGGAGTTAAACTTCTACCCCTACTAAGCTATAACAAGGTGTTACCACCCTCACACCCCGTCATGGTGGTATCAGAGATCAGATAGGAACCTGGACATTCACCCTCACCTGACAGTAACAAGATGTCTCTCTTCCTCACTCTCCATGGGGTAATGTCAGAGGAGGCCTAGTGGAGAGTCAGAACTTTCATCAATGTCCAATAATGATGACCCTCCTTCACATGGTGTTGGTAGAGGTCAGTTGGAGAAAAATAACACACTCCTAATCCAACAAGAAAGGGAAGTATTAGTAGACAGCTAATGAGCAATCTGAATGCCTATGCCCCACAAACAGTAATGAGGAGCCCCTCTCTCAGCTGTCAATGGAGTCTGAGGAGAGAACCCAGACAACTAGCCAATCTGGCGGTAACAAGTCAGTGTCTCCATTCTCCTGTCAGAGTGTTGCCAGAAAAAATCATATAAACAAACAGAAGTTTGAATAAGATCAAGAGTCATATAACATAATACTTCAATTGTTTATGTTTCAATTGAAAATCACTCATCATAATAATATCCAGGAAGATCTCAAACTGAATAATGAAAAATAATCTATAGATGCCAACACTGAGATGATAGCGATATTATAATTATCTGATAAAGATTTTAAAGCGGTTCTCTTTCAAATGCTGCAACAAGGCATTATAATATGCTTAAAACAAATGAAAAAAAAAAAAACTTTCAGCAAAGAAATGGAAAGTTTCAACAAATAAATACAAGATATGGAGAAGAGTCAAATGAAAATTTTAGAACTGAAAAATACAATCACTAAAATAAAATATCACTGGATAAGCTCAACAGCAGAATGGGGGTGGGGAGAGGAAAGAAACCCTGAAATAGAAGAAGAATAATAAGTACCCAATCTGAACAACAATGAGAAAACTGAAAAAAAAAAGGAGGAGGAAAAAAAGCTCTCAGGGGTCAGTATGACTATAACAATAGATCTAACATTCATGTAATTGGACCCTTGGAGAGAAGAAAGTAGGTAGGACTGAAATAGTACTCAAAGAATAATGGCTAAAAATTTCTCAAATTTGGCAAAACACAAAATCCTACAGATTCAGGAAGTTGAGCAAACCCAATCAAGACAAACCCTAAGAAATTCATACCAACATCCATCACAGTCAAACTTCTGAAAACTATACACAAAGAAAATACCTTGAAAGCAGTGAAAAAAAAAAAAATGGTGCATTACCTATAAGGGAAAAACAATTCAAATGACAGTGGATTTCTCATAAAATACATGAGTCTAAGAATGAAATAGCACAATATTTTTCAAATACTAAAAGAAAATAATTGTAACTCAGAATGATATACCCAGCAAAAATATCTTTCAGGAATGAAAGGGAAATCAAGACATTCTAAGATCAAGGAAAACCAAGAGTATTTATCCCCAGAAAATCTACCCTAAAAAGAATAGCTAAAGGAAATTCTCTAGAGATAAAGGAAATAATAAAAGGAGCTTTGAAATATCAAGAAGGCTGAAAGGACACAGTAAGCAAAACACAAGTAAAAACAATGCTTGATATTTTGAAATCTGTGTTTGATATTGAAACCAAAAATAGTAATACTACATGATGTGGTTCTAAATGTGTGTAGAGAAAATTATAAGTGGGGGGAGGTTAAAGGTACTTATTGAAGTAAGATTTCTATGCTATAATTGAAGGTAAAATTAAGATGCCAGTAAACTGTGATTAAATTGTGTATATATGTGTGGTGTGTGTGTATGTGTGTGTATAATACAATATAGTAATACCTGGAGCAACCACTAATAAAAGCTATACAGAAAGGTATACTCAGAAACACTAGATAAATCAAAATGGAGCTCTAAAAAGAACACTTTAGGAGCTCTGGTAGCGTAATGCCTAAGGCACTTGACTGCTAACCAGAAGGCTGGTTGTTCAAACACACCAGCCACTCCTCAGAAGGAAGATGGGGCAGTCTACTTCTGTAGTGATACTGCCTCGGAAACCTAAGGAAGGGTCGCTATGAGTCAGGTCTGACTGCACAGCACATAACAACAACAACAACAACCCACAGGAAGATAGGAAAAAGCAGCAGAAAGAACAAAAAGAAAACAAAAATAAATGTCAGACTTATGCCCTAATGCACCAATAGTTACATTAATGTAAATGGCTTAGTTAAGAGATGAGACCAATTAAGAAATAGAAATTGGTAGAATACATTAACAACTGTGACCTAACTGTTAAAAAAAAAAGTTCCAAATATATTAGTACAAGCAGATTGAAAGTAAAGTAAAAGCATGAAAAAATATATCATCCAAACATCCATCAAAAGAAGCAGGAGTGGCTGTATTAACATCAAGTAAAGTATTCAGAATAAAGAATTCAGAACATAAAATAATTCCAGAGACACAGAGGGATATTATATAATGATAAAAGTTTCAATCTACCAAGAAGACATAACAATCTTAAATGGACTAAATGTGTATGCATCAAACAACAGAGCTGAAAATATGTGAAGTAAAAACTGAAAGGAAAAGTAGAATCATAATCAGAGTTGGAGACTTCACCACCACCCTCTCAAGAGGTGATAGAAAAACTAAAAAGAAAATCAGCAAGACTATATAAAACTCAAAAAGCATCAAGCAACAGGACTCAACCACATTTGTAGAATATTCCAGTCACCAAAAGTAGAATACCCATTTTTTTCAAGTGTCCATGGAACATATGGAAGAATAGATCATGTCCCTGACTGTAATACAACTCAAAACTTTTTAAAACTGAAATCATACAGAATATGTTCTCCAACTGCAGTGAAATCAAACAAAAAATCAGTAACAGAAAAGTAATAGGAAAATCTCCCAATACTTGGATAATCAATTAATCTGAAAGAAAGCCTCAAGGGAAATTTAAAAATAAAATTGTTGTTATTGTTAAGTGCCGTCAAGTCGGTTCTAACTCACAATGATTCTATGTACAACAGAATGAAACATTGCTCAGTTCTGCACCAACCTCAATGGTTGATATGTTTGAGCCCATCATTACAGCCACTGTGTCAATCCATCTCATTGAGGGCCTTCCCCTTTTTTACTGACACTCTACTTTATTTACTTTCTAACAATAAGACCAAAGTATGATAGATGAAGTCTGGCTATTCTCACTTCTAAGGAGCATTCCAGCTGTACTGCCTCCAAGACAGATTTCTTCATTCCTCTAACAGTCCATGGTACATTCAATATTCTTTGTTAACACCGCAAGTAAAATGCATCAACTCTTCCATGGTCTTAATTATTCATTGTCCAGCTCTTACATGCATATATGTAGCTATTGAAGATACCAAGGTCACACAAAACTTAGTTTTCAAAGTGACATCTTTGCTCTTCAACACTTTAAAGAGGTCTGTTGTAGCAGAGTTGCTCAGTGCAATCCATCCTCTGATTTATTGACTGCTGTTTCCATGGAAACTGACTATGGATACAAGTAAAATGAAATCCTTGGCAATTCCAAACTTTTCTCCACTTATAATGATGTTGCTTATTGGTCCATTTGTGAGCATCATTGTTTTCTTTATGTTAAGGTGTAATCTATACTAAAGGTTGTGGTCTTTGATCTTCATCAGTGAGTGCTTCAAATCTTTACTGTCAGCAAGCAAGGCAGTCTCATCTGCATATTGCAGGTTGTTAATGGGTGTTCCTCCAATATTGATTCCTCATTCTGCTTCATGTAGTCTAAAAAAATCAAACCAAACTCACTGCCGTCAAGTAGGATCCAACTCATAGCAATCCCTCCTTGGGTTTCCCAGGCGGTATCACTATGGAAATAGATTGCCCAACCTTCCTTCCAAGGAGTAGCAGGTGGATTTGAATTGCCAGCCTTCTGGTTAGTAGTCAAATGCCTTAGGCACTATGCCAGCTTCTCAAATTATCTGCTCAGTATGCAGATTGAGTAAGTATGGTGAAAAGATACAACCCTGACCCACACCTTTCCTGATTTTAAACCATGCAACATCCCGTTTTTCTGTTCTAACAGCTGCCTCTTCGTGCATGTACAGGTTTCTCATGAGCACAATTAACTATTATGGAATTCCTACAATACAATTAAGTCTCCATTCCGACTCATAGTGACCCCCTTTGGGTTTCCAAGGTGTTAAATCTTTATGGAAGTAGATTGCCCAGTCATCCTTCTGAGGAGTAGCTGGTGGGTTTGAACCATCAACCTTCTGGTTAACAGTTAAATGCCTTAGGCACTATGCCACCAGAGAGCCACAATTAAGTCTATGTAAATAAAAATATGACATATTATGGAACTCAACTAAAGCAGTTTCGCAGAAAAAATTATAGCAATAAATATGTTCTTGTTGTTGTTTGCCATTGAGTCAGACCAGACTCATAGTGACCCCTCCTTGGGTTTCCAAGGTGGTATCACTACAGAAGTAGATTGCCCAACCTTCCTTCCAAGGAGTGGCTGGTGGGTTTGAACTGTTAGCCTTCTGGTTAGCAGTCAGGTGCCTTAGGCACTATGCTACCAGAGCTCCCTCAGCAAAAAATATATACATTATAAAAATTGACCGATATAAAATCAATAATGAAAGCTTTATCTCAACAATCTAAAAAAGTAAAATAAAATAAACCAAAATCAAATTAACCTACAAGACTGAAAAGAGAGAACCAGTGACATTAATTTTTAAACAAGGACTACTACAAAGCAAAAAGAGGGAATAAATAGTTTAGTTATGGAACTTCTAATTATAGAGGAAATCAAGATGATTTCAAGATAGAATGGACTGTTTTAAGCTAGGGAAGAAAATAATAAATTACAGAGTAAATAATAAACCTTCTTAACAAAATAAAGACAAAAGTCATAAGTATTTGGCAAATACTAAAACAATACCAAAAAAGAAAATGATAAGAAAATTCATAAATAAAATGAGCTCAGCACAGAAAATTATATGGAGAAAAGAAATCAGCAGCACCACAAAAGAACATACAACAAAATAACAGCAATAATGTCATACTTGTTGGTAATTACACTGAATATAAATGGATTAAATGCACCTATCAAGAGGCAGAGTTGAAGAATTGATAAGAAAGCATGGCCTGTCAATATATAGTCTACAAGAGACACATCTTAGACACAAAGACAAAAATAGACTAAAAACCAAAAGTTGGGGAAAAATATATCAAGCAGATGGCAATCAAAAAAGAACAAGTGGGAGTTCTGGCAAGATGGCGGACTAGGCAGAAAGACTGCACAGACCCTCTTCAACAAAGAAAAGGGAAACCAATTAACACAGACACAGAAGATAATCTTGGACTCCTG
>NW_006921789.1:5030177-5035547 GCF_000298275.1 Orycteropus afer afer
TGTCATGAGACAAAGTATATGTAAACTGCTGTATGGAAAGTGAATTTGCTCTGTAAATCTTCACCCAAATCACAATAATAAATAAATAAAAAGAACTAGTGTAACAATACTAATTTCAGATAAAATAGATTTTAAGACAACCACTACAATGAAAGAGAAGGAAGGACATTATATAATATTAAAAGGTCAATAGACCAAGAGGCCATAACCATAATAAATATCTATGCACCCAATGAAATAGCCCCAAGACACATAAATCAAACTTTAACAGTATTGAAAAGAGAAATGTACAACTCCACAATAGTAGTAGGAAACTTTAACACACCACTTTCAATGAGGAGAGAACACCTAGAACAAAACTCAACAAAGACACAAAGAACTAAACAAGGTTTTCCAACTTGACCTTATAGACATAGAAAACACTACATCCAACAACAGCACAATATATGTTCTTTTCCAGTGCATGTGGAACATTCTTCAAAATAGACCAGATATTAGGCTACAAAGGAAACCTCAATAAATTTAAAAACTTTGAAATACTGCAGTACATTTTCTCAGATCACATGTTATAAAATTAGAACTCAATAATAGAAAGATCAAGGAAAAATGTAAACACATGGAAACTGAATAATACCCTGCTTAAGAATGACTAGGTAATAGAAAATAATTAAAAATGAAAAATGAATTTTAAAAATTCCTTGAATCAAATTAGAATGAAACACAACACACCAAAATCTTTTAGACTCAGAAAAGTAAGTGTCCAGAGGGCAATTTATAGCAATAAATAAATACATTAAAAGAAAAAAGAAGAAAGGGCCCAAATCAACACCTTAACCTAACATCTCCAACATTAGAAAAAGAGTAGCAAAATAATTCTACAGTCACAAGAAGAAAAGAAGTAAAGACTCTAGCAGAAATAAATGATGCTAAAAATAGAAAAATAGTAGAAAGAATCAACATGACTAGAAGGATTCTTTGAGAAGATTAATAAAATCAACAAACCTACTGGCAAATTTAATGAAGAAAAAAGATGGAGAACATATAAATAACAAGAATATGAAATAAAAAGGGTGATGTCACAAAGAACCAACTGATATAAAAAATGTAGTATCAGGATACTATGAAGAACTGTACTCCAACAAATTAAAAAATGTAGAAGAAATGAACAAATTTCTAGAAACACATAATCTACCTAAACTAACACAGACTGAGGTGGAAAATTTGACCAGACCCATAACAAAAGAAGAAATTGAACAGGTCATAAAGAACTACCAAGGAAAAAAAAAAAAAACTTCTGGCCCAGATTGCTTCACTGGTAAATTTTATCAACCATTCAGAGAAGAGCTGATACCAATCCTACTCAAACTATTCCAGAACATAAAGAAGCAGGGAATACTCACAAATTCATTTTGTGAAGTGAACATATCTTCTTTTGATGTTTCCTCTATCAATCAGTTTTGCTCAAAGAATCTTTCAATATTATAAAAACATCACTAAAAAGGCATCCAAATTGACAATGAAATAAAATCTATTTGCAGATGGCAAGATCCTGTACACAGAAAGCCCCAAAGAGTCAGCAAGAGAATTACTGGCACTAATTGAAAGTTTCAGCAGTGACAGGGCAAAATATCAACATACAAAAATCACTTGGATTCCTCTTCACTAACAAAGAGAACTCTGAAAAGGAAATGAGGAATACTATACCAACCCAAGAAATAAAGTACTTGGGAATAAATCTAACCAGAGACACAAAAGACCTACACAAAAGAGAATTACAAATCACTACTACAAGAAACCAAAGAGACCTATATAAATGGAAGAATATACCATTCTCATGGATAAGAAGACAAAATGTCAGTACCAATCCAAAGCAATCTACAAATACAAAGCTATCTCGATCCAGATAACTAATCACCAGTTTATATGGAAAGAAAGAGACCCCAGATAAGTAAAACACTACTGAAGAAGAAGAACAAAGTAAGAGACCTCACACACCTCAATCTTAAAACACATCCATGGTGCTTAAAACAGTCTGGTACTGGTACAATGACAGACACATACATAGACCAATGGAACAAAATTGAGAACACCTAAGTAAATCCATCTATCCATGGTCAGCTGATATTTGACAAAGGGCTGAAATTCATTAAATGGGGAAGACATGATCTCTTTAATAAAAGTGCTGGCAAAACTGGATATTCATGGACAGAGATATGAAACAGAATCCATATCTTACACCATATTATTTATTCAAGAATAAAGACTTGAACATAAAACCTTAAACTATAAGGAACCATCAAATAAAAAAATAGTATAAATTTAGAAACCCTAAAACATGGCATGAATACATTATCAAGCATAACTAAAAATGCATAAACACCAGAAGATGAAATAGATGACTGTTGTTGTTAGATGCCGTCAAGTCAGGTCCAACTCATAGCAACCCTATGCATAACAGACCAAAACACACTGCCCGGTCCTGTGCCAGCCTCACAATCCTTGCTATACCTGAACCCATCATTGCAGCCACTGTGTCAATCTATCTCAGTGAGGGCCTTCCACTTTTTCTTTTACCCTCCACTTTACCAAGGATGATATCCTTCTCCAGGGAATGATCCCTTCTGACAACATGACCAAAGTAGGTAAGAAAGCCTAGCCATTCTCCCTTTCAAGGAGCATTCTGGCTGCACTTCTTCCAGGACAGATTTGTTAGTTCTTCTGGTAGTCCATGGTACTCTCACTATTCTTTGCCAACACTACAACTCAAAAGCATCAACTCTTTGGTCTTCCTTATTCATTGTCCAGCTCTCACATGCAGATGAGGTGATTGAAAATACAATGTCTTGGGTTAGGTGCACCGTCGTCTTCAGACATCTTTGCTCTTCAGCACTTGAAAGAGGTCTTTTGCAGCAGATTTTCCCAGTGCAATATATCATCTGAATTCTTGACTGCTACTTTCATTAGTGTTGATTGTGGAACCAAGTAATATGAAATCTTTGACAACTTCAATCTTTTCTCCATATATCATGATGCTGTTTATTGGTCCAGTTGTGAGGATTTTCATTTTCTTTTTGTCAAAATGCAATCCATACTGCAGACTGTAGTCTTTAATGTTCATCAGTAAGTGCTTCAAGTCATCCACAGTTTCAGCAAGCAAAGTTGTGTCATCTGCAAATTGCAGGTTGTTAATGAGTCTTCCTCCAATCCTGATGCCATGCTCTTCTTCATATAGTCCACCTTCTCAGACTATTTGCTCAGCATACAGATAGAATAAGTATTGTGAAAGGATACAACCCTGATGCACTCCCTTCCTGATTTTAAACCATGCAATGTCCCCTGTTCTCTCTGAATGACAGCCTCCTAGATAACATACAGGGTCCTCATGAGGACAAACAAGTGTTCTGGAATTCCCATTCTTCTCAAGGTTATCCATAATTGGTTATGATCCACACAATCAAATGCATTTGCATAATCAATAAAACACAAGTAAACCTATTTCTGGTATTCTTTGCTTTCAGCCAAGATCTGTCTGACATCAGCTGTATCTTTCATTCCACATCCTCTTCTGAATCCAGATTGTGTTTCTGGAAGTTCTCTATCAGTATACTGCTGCAACCATTTTTGAATTATCTTCAGTATGATTTTACTTGTGTGTGATATTAATGATATTGTTTGATAAGTTCCATGTCCTGTGGTATCACTTTTCTTTGAAATGGGTAGAAGTATGGATCACTTCCAGTCAGTTGGCCAGGTAGTTGTCTTCCAAATCTCTTGGCATAGCTGAGTGAGTGCCTGCAGCACAGTACCTGTTGAAACATCTCAATGGGTATTCCGTCAATTCCTGGGGCCTCATTCTTCACCAATTCCTTCAGTGCAGCTTCAATTTCTTCCTTCAATACCATTAATTCTTGATCATATGCCACCTCTTGAAATGGATGAACATTAATCAATTCTTTGTGGTACAGTGACTCTGTGGATTCCTTCCATCTTCTTTTAATGTTTCCTGTATCAGTCAATATTTTGTCCAAAGAATCTTTCAATATTGCAACGCAAGGCTTGAATTTTTTCTTCACTTCTTTCAGCTTGAGAAATGCTGAGCATGTTCTTCCCTTTTCATTTTCTAACTCCATGTCTTTTCACATTTCAATAAAATAATTGACTTTGCCTTCTTGAGCCTGCTCTTTGGAATCTTCTGTTCAGCTCTTTTATCTTGCCATTTCTTCCATTTGCTTTAGCTATTCTCCATTCTAGGGCAAATTTCAGAGTCTCTTCTGACATCCATTTTGGTCTTTTCTTCCTTTCTTATCTCTTTCATGACCTTTTGCTTTCCTCCTAGATGACGTTCTTGATGTCATCCAACAATTCCTCTGGTTTTCAGTCATTGGTGCTCAATACATCAAATCTATTCCTTAGATGGTCTCTAAATTCAGGTGGGATATAATCAAGGTTGTATTTTGGCTCTCATCTACTTGTTTTAGTTGTCTTCAGCTTCAACTTGAACTTGTATATGAACAGTTGAAGGTCTGTCCAACTGTCAGCTCCTGGCCTTGTTTTGGCTGAAGATTTGAGCTTCTCCATTGCTGCTTTCTACAGATGTAGTCCATCTGATTCCTGTGTACCTAATCCAGTAAAGTCCACTTGTAAAACCACTGTTTATGTTGTTGATTGAAAAAAGGTATCTGCAATTACTAAGTCACCGGTCTTTCAAAATTCTATCATGGAATCTCCAGCATCATTTCTATCACCAAGGCAATATTTTCCAACTATTGCTGATCCTTCTTTGTTTCTAACTTTCTCATTCCAATCACCAGTAATAATCAACACATATTTTTTTTTCTTTTTTTTTTTTTTTATTGTGATTTGGGTGAAAATTTACAGAGCAAATTCACTTTCCATACACCAGTTCATATACACTTTGTCTCATGACAGTGACCACAATTTACCACAATGCAACAGCTCCCCTCCCACATCCTCCCTATAGTTACCTCTTCCCTGTGTCCATCCTTCCATGCACTCCTGCCCCCTGAGCTGTCTCCTGTGCATAAGCAGCCCTTCTTTCTCCCATGATTGTTCTCTCCAAGGAGTGTATCTACCTCAGGTAGATGTTCAACTCATATGCCTGTCTTTTTGGCTGGAAACCACAGGTGTAGGTTCAATTCCAGACTTGAAGAGCAGCTTGGGACCATAGGCTCAGTGGTTTCACCAGGCTTTATCAGACCAGCAAACCTGGTCCCCACCTTTTTTTTTCTTTCTCCAAATGATTTTGAGTTTTGTTCCACATTGTTCTCCCTCTCTATCCAGGATCTCCTACATAGATTCCCTTCCAAGTGGGTGACAGTGGTAGCCAGGCACCATCTAGTTCTTCTGGTC